>NC_060212.1:45077500-45332500 GCF_021130785.1 Homalodisca vitripennis
CGTAGGTCTTTTAATTCAAGTATCGCCTTTGTACAGTAGACAGTTCTTAGTAGTTTCAATCATCAGTACTGAAATTATAATAATAATTGTTATTTATTAAATGTATACATAAAATAATACTGCTCAAATTCAACCTCTTATATCTTCATAAATTTGACTTGGTCGTTGTAAAAAAACGTCACTTCCATTAAGGCCAAGAGATAAAGTGCTTGGCGTGCGCTTGGCATGCATAGGAATTGTATACTTACAGATGTGGTATGTTTATCATTCCAGTGTCCGTGATGCAATGGGCGTTTATCCTAATTTTCATAATATCTATACAAATTCGTGTTAACTTGTTAAATTATGAGAAAATTTCATTGTTTACTATTAATCCTATGCTAAGGTTGGAGTCATTGAATTTAAATTGTTTTGTGTGTATTTAGTTACTAGTGCTAAGGTACCATATTTTTATCCTACTTATATTGTACTTACTTATATTGGCTGGACTTTGAATTTATTAATCAGAACTCTCAATAAACGAGTAAATTTTAATGAGTATTTTAAAGTTTAATTGCGAAAGTAACGTGTCAAAATTTAATCAAATTAAAAAACAGGAATGACCAATATTGGGCCGTCTGCCTTACATACAAGGAACAACAGTAGTAGTTATAAAATGTAGCTTCTGGGACAGGACCTTTGACCCCTGTTATCTCTCTGCGGGGGGTCCTTATCAGTGATAACCTTTGACATTTCCGCATATTTTAAGATAAGCACGTGCCAGATAACCTTGACCCCAAATTAAAAAGCAATTGACCTCAATTAAATAAACAATTAGATAAGCCCGCCGAGGTCGCTACTATTGTTTACGTTTCGTTTATCGGCACGCGCCGGTTCGTTATCGCGAATTCTTTACCTCTAGGTCATGGACCTGATATCACTGTCAGGCGTCTGCCAACCAGTCCATCAGACCGATAAGGTTTTTGTCTCTTTAAAACTATGTGATGAATAATATAATGCAACGTTATCCAAAAAAAAAAAAAAAACAATTCTTCTAACTATAGTACGATTGACTCGAGAGTGTTTCGAGTTATATTTTTCTGCTTAATATGCATTTTGTAAGAATATAAATGGATTGACTCGCTATTGATTTATTATTATTATTATTAATGTGTGTTAATCATGTCGGTAACAATGCCATATGTAATCTTCCTTTATGTTTTGAGTGTTGTGTACAGTCAACAAAATTTCTCTTCACAACACTGGGGTAATGGAAGTACACTTGTAGCTCACGCAATATCAAACAGAAACAAGGATAGATTTACATTACTCACCTAAATCTCCCCATCAAGCGTTGTTCACTTTGAACTATTTCAATGTTAGTAGCCAAGAGACAACTAGTGGATCTGATGGAGAAGAATCGTTGTCATTTTTTAATGAAGAGACTATGAATGATGCCCCGTCCAGAACAAGGTGATGAAACGTTTTCTTTTGACGAAAACGACTCTACATTTAATGAAGACAACTATAGTGATGACACGACCACACTTGAAATTTTAAATGAAACAAATGACTGTTGTCTGCAAGCTGATGATTGCGCATATGTTAAAGAATCTTTACAAAAAGACATTGAGGAATACATCGATAGAATAGGACAGTTAAAATAATGAAATCTCAAGATTGAATACAACAATTCGTGTCCTAGAATATGATGCTGAATTAAGAAACAAGGAATTGTACGAAGTGAAGTCACCCAAATATAGAAGTCGAAGATGTTACTGTCGGAGAAGAAAAGGAATTTTAAGACGTGGTGTCTAAGTCTTAATAAAGTTAGAAGAGCAGAAATAATCAACAGTTCAGAAGATTTACTAGAAAAACAATTTTATGTATATATGTTTAATATAAATATAACTTTTTACTGAGGTATTAATTTTATTTGTGTTAACGTCCCAATAAAGACAGAACATGATTGGTATAATATTCATTATACTAAGCTTTGATATCAATTGACCTGACCTCTGATAAATGTTTTATCTAACAACCAATTTAATTTTAAATGAAGCACTATTTGTCCTCTATTTACCCTTGTTTACTACATTTTGGTCGACACGTGGTCACCTTAAACCTTTAGAATGTTTAAAACTGCAACTTTCTATCAACACGTGTTCGCCTTTAACCTCAAACGTCAGTTCTGGATGGGTATTATAGCGTTCTCTTCCTCAGAGAGTTGATCAAGTTCAATTTTCGACTTCTACTCGTCCGCTTCTCACTTAACAAGTAAGTAGTAATCTTTCACTTTTATAGTCAGTGTGATAGAAAATGGAAACCTTGCGGTGTTAACACAAGTTTTCTATTACACTTTAAAGAATTACAAGTCTGTAAATAATATATACTTAGTGCTGTTGAGCAGAGAACGGAAACCTTGCGGTGTTAACGTAAGTTCTCTGTTTAACAGTTGTTTTATGTTTAAAAATATTAATAAAAATTCACTTTATAGTCAGTGTGATAGAAAATGGAAACCTTGCGGTGTTAACACAAGTTTTCTATTACACTTTAAAGAATTACAAGTCTGTAAATAATATATACTTAGTGCTGTTGAGCAGAGAACGGAAACCTTGCGGTGTTAACGTAAGTTCTCTGTTTAACAGTTGTTTTATTTTAAATATTGAAAAAAAAAAAAAACGTTAAAGATGTAAAATAACAATTGTTTACAATCTTACGCTTTTTAAAAGTATAAAAGATTAAAAATCAACTTTACTTAGAATAATATTTAGTGTAACACTTATTTGTTATTAATTATTTCTTTTTTTTTTTTTATTAGAGAAAAAATGGATTCCGACAAATGGTGAAGCAGTCTATTGACGTCAGAGAACCACGTGATTTTACAGCTCATCACTAGAAAGAAGAAGAAGAAGAAGATGGAGTTCATAATAGATTTTCAAGGGTTTTAAAAATAGTAACAATGAATTTATAGTAAAAGAAACTTGCTCTTATTTCAACTGATGCACAAATATATGAGCTCCATTTATTTCAGCCACCGTGTAATTTTCATGAACTCGCACCACAAATACAAAAACAGGTGCTGTGGTTGGAGAGACAATACCATGGACTGTATTGGGGATCTGGTTTTACAGAGTATAAATTCAATGAAAGATATATTTTCAAATGTTAAAATAAACGGAAATGTGTATGTGAAGGGAAACGAAAAACAAAAGTTTATAACTAGTTTACTGTCAGATTTTTGTGTTAATGTTATTAATATAGAAGATCTCGGTTGTCCCAATTTGTCTATTTTGAGATCTCAATTTGTACAACCGAGTTCGATGAAAGAATGTAGTTTTAATCACAGTCCACACAATTGTGCTTATATTAATGTACATGTATTGTTGCAATGGTTCAATGCACAAAAGCTTGTGGAGAAACAAATGGAAAATGTCAATTTAGCCTTTAAGGAGTGTTTTCAAAAAGGATACAAACATATGTCGGCTGGTATGGGTCAAGTTTATCCCAAAACATTTCATTGTAAATCATTCTGAGGATGTGGAAAATATATATGATAAACTACCCAGCAATTTGAAATGTGATATAGACATTGTCTTAAGCATGACATGTAAAGAACACTACCCGCATAACGTTAAGAAAAGACATTGTACGTACTGTTTAAATAAAGTTATGACATCATTATCTGTTCAAAGTTCATAGATAACAAATGTATTTTTAATAATTGTTCTTTTGTAATAGTCTTTAGTACGTGCGCTGTTCTAACAACAACAACAATGTCAGTAGATACCGTTAATGGGTGTTGTAACATTTTTCAACTGTACTAAAAAGGACTTAACAAACTCTGGATTTTATCGGACAAAGTATTTTGAGAATGTTATTTGCTGCGGATGCGGATGGCAGTCAGACAGCACCAGACTAACTATTAGACATTTAAATTTCGTTCATAAAATCAACAATCCAGATTGTGACCTGAGTAAATTTATAAAGGAGGATTATAACAACTATTGCAAGTACAAAAGGTCTGTTGCTGAAACTGAGAAGGTTATGAAAGAGACTTTTATGATGTGGCCTAAATCATATCCTGCAATAGAAGAAATGGTGAGCACCGGGTTTTACTACATTGGAACTGGTGATTCGACTACCTGCGTTAGCTGCGGTGTTACTTTGGATCAGTGGAGTCCAGAAGACAATCCGCAAGAAGGAACACAAGAGAGCATCACCTTTCTGTGAACTTGTCAAATAAAAATACTATATCATGATATATTGTTGTTTTTATTTTTCACTACCAGAGTATAACTCATGATGAATACATTAGCTGTTAGAGCTGGTATTGCAAGAGAATTGCATAAACAAGCACGTAGGAATTTTCATACTCGTCATGTTGAACTTAAGGGTATTAATGATCTATATCAAGCAGATTTAGTGGAAATGATTCCATTTCAAAAAGAAAATAAGGGTTTTAAATATATAATGACAATTATTAATTGTTTCAGTAAATTTGCAATTGCTATACCGTTGAAGTCTAAAAGTGGGCTTGAAATTGAGAAAGTTCTAAAACCAATATTATTAAAATATCCTATGAAACATTTTCAGACTGACCAGGGAACTGAATGGTTCAATTCTAGAGTTAAATCGTTACTAAATAAGTACAATATAAATCATTATCATACATTCTCAGATAAAAAAGCGGTAATCGTTGAAAGGTTTAACCGCACACTGAAAAGTAAAATGTGGAGAGCGTTTAGTGAACAAGGTAGTTACCGCTGGCTCGGTTTATTACCAAAGCTTGTAAACGTATATAACAATACTGTTCACAGAACTATAGGAGTCAAACCTGTTGATGTAACAAATCTAAATGAGAGAGATATTTTATTAAGGATTGTTAAAACCCGTAAAACTCCTCAGTTAAAACAAAGATTCAAAGTTGGTGATCCAGTTAGAGTAAGCAAAAAATCTAAAGTGTTTACTAAAGGTTATTTTCCTCAATGGAGCAATGAAATATATACTGTATATAAAGTTACAGTTAACGAAACCTATTACATATATATTAAGAGATGATAAAGGAAATGTCATTAAAGGAGGATTCTATCAAGAGGAACTAAGCAAAACCAATTACAAAGACACGTATTTAGTAGAAAAGATTGTTAGGAAAAAAGGTGATAAAGTTTTAGTGCGTTGGTTAGGATTTGATAAATCACATGACAGTTGGATTGATAAAGTAGATCTTCTATAATGGAAGTTTGAAAAAACAAAAAAATAATTTTTTCTGTTATAAATTTAGATATGATAATAAAGGAGAAGAATTCAGAATACAAAAAACATCATGGTAAATTATTACCTAATTCTATAAGATGTATAATTTGCGGTCCTTCCAACTGCGGAAAAACGAACTTAATGTTAAAATTTATTATTTTCTCCGCAAGGTCTGTTTTTTGAGAATATTTATATATTCTCGAAATCATTGTATCAATCAAAGTATGAGTTTTTGGAATGTGTGTTAAAAAAAATTCCTGAGATTGGATACTTTTCGTTTTCAGACAACGATGAAGTCCCACACCCAAGTGAAGTGAAACCGAATTCCATAATGATTTTTGATGATGTAGCTTGTGGTAAACAAACTAATATAAAAAATTACTTCTCCATGGGAAGACATAATGATGTTGACACGGTTTTATATTTGTCAAACGTACAGTTACATTCCAAAACAGTTGGTACGTGATAATGCTAATTTTATAGTTGTTTTCAAACAAGATGATCGTAACTTGCAACATATCTACCATGATCATGTAAACCCTGACATGAGTTTCGATACATTTAAAACTATTTGCTTTAGGGTATGGGATCAAGGAAACAATAAATTTATTGTTATCGATAGAGAAAGTCAAGTTAATAAAGGACGTTATCGATCAGGATTTGATACGTTTGTAACACTATAAAGGGAGAGGTTACAAATCGTTTTGCATTTCATTTACTCCTTCAGTCGATGTTTGACGATCAAGGAGTAAAGATGGAGAGTAAAGCAGCAGAGGACGATCAATGCGAACCAATTGAGAATGAAAAAATTAACAAAACAAAAGAAGATATTATCAAAGAAATTACAGAACTCCGGAAAAATATAAAACGAAAACATAGAAACACTTAAACGTGACCTTATAGAAACTGAAGATATGTGGAAAAAACAAATTAAAACCAATATCAGAACCGTTACAAAAACTAGTTGAGGAGGGTGAACAGCTTCAACAACAACAACAACAACAACAACAACAAGAAGTTAAGAAAGAACTTAAGAGGAAAAGTTTAGAAGACCATGAAGAAACACCTGCGAAACGTTACTTACCTCAACATCCTCAAGGAGTTAAGAGAAAGCCTCGCCTAAATCTTCCAACTTCAACTCAACCTGATTATGAGAGTGATTATGAATATGATGATGGTAATAGTGAAGAGCTTCCTTCTGCAAAACGATTAGCAAGTCATGATTCTTATATGGAAACTGAATTAACAAATGATAATAACGATATTGAAATGAATACACCACCGCCGCCAAAGCAATTTTGACGAGGAAATGGTATACGATGTCAACAACTGGACAGGAATTATTAAAAACACCCCAAGGAAAAAAACTTGCAAAGGAATTTGTAGAACGTGAGTTTAAGGGGAAAATTGCTAGAGATTATTTTCTAAAAACTTATACAAGGAGGTAAAACTCTAGACCATAATTATGGTATTCGAATCGATGGTGATTCTTGGATGATAGGAGACAAACGAATAGATATTCATGTTGATGATATTTTAATAGATGGAAAAAGATATAAAGGTACACCCGGTCTTTATGAATTAATAGTTATGAAACATTCCAAACGATTATATTTATACTGAAGAGGATTTAAATGCATATGCTGACATTTTGAGAGAAACTAACGTTTATAGAGTGAATTATTCAGCAACAGGAAAAATTAGATCTAACAGAGGAAGTAAATATAAAAATATAATTGCTCCTCTGATTAATCGAGTACCAACACTTGAAGAGCATCACATGTCAACATATTCTGATTTGGTAAATAAAGAAGCTACCGGGAGCGGTATTAATTTAACAAACACCGCACCTAATTATGTCTATTTTGACGATCCAAATGAACTTGTAGATCGATTGAGGTTATTATTAGCATCTCAACAAGCAGGGAACACAGGTCATTCAAATGAAATCAACTCAATCATTGAAGAACTACTTGAATTAGAACCTGTATTGTCAAAAAAAACGTTGTAGTGAAAAAATAAAATAAATATTGTTATCAAGTTGAATATTGTTCATTTTATTTCTATTCCTCACATGATATACATGTATCATGAGTGTTGATAAATTTTGGTCACCATTCACGATCGACTAAGGTTCTTAGAGGTCCAAAAGGAGAAGGGTTCGAACTTACTACCGAAGGCAATTATGATATGCAAAATAAGAAACTGTGTAATGTCAGAGAACCTACCGAGAAGAACGATGTTGTAAATTTAAACTATATCAAAAACAATAGTCTGTTAAGGACCAAAGATGGGAGTTTGTTTAATGCAGAAAATCTAAAAATATCAAATGTTTGGAAAACCTTCAAATTTACAAGATGTAGTTAACGTGCAATATTTAAAAGATTCCCATCGAAGACTGTTTTAAGGATTGAAAATGGAAAGTTTGATGCGAAAAATAAAGTTATATGCAGTGCTAGTGAACCGGTTGAGGAGTATGACATTGTAAATTTAAAATACTTCAATAAACATGCTGTTAATGTGCAATATTTAAGAGATAACACATTAATACTTAATAAAACAACTAAAGAACCTGATGCAAAGAGTGCTACCATATCAAATCTGTCTAAAACCTAAGTTTCTGTACGATGCTGTGAACAAATTATATTTTCTAGAAAATATTGCCGACATAACCTACGCAATTTATTATCAAATTCACAAAAGGAGTAAGAAAAAGATGACTAAATCCGAATGGATAAATAAAGTTATAAAAAATATAAAAACATAAATTGGCTTGATCTTTTTTCAGTTAAAAGTAGAGTCCCCCAGTAAGTGAAGACGTCTCTTAGATGTATTTAAGTAATGGCTGTGCGAAACAAACCGCCTCAGTCGTTATTGTGGCTCCGGACTGTTAAGTACAATTGGAAAAACTGCAAGTGCTATTATAAATCGAGGAATTGACATTTTACCTTTTGAATTACATTTACCTGGAGGTTATCAGTACTGCGGTCCTGGTACAGATTTACAAAAGAGATTAAGTAGAAACGATCCAAGGAATTAACGGTTTAGACGCAGCTTGTAAGGAACATGATATAGCGTACTTAAAATATCAAGATACTAATAACAGAGCATACGCTGACAGAATCTTAGCTGAAAAGGCTTGGAATAGATTTAAAGCATCAGATTCAAGTGTAGGTGAAAAAAGCTGCAGCGTGGGCAGTTACAAATATTATGAAAGCGAAATCTAAATTAAGTGGTGGATCAATAAGTAAGAAGAAGAAGAAAGCAGTACAGAAGAGGAAACAGATGAAAACAAATAAAAATATAAAAAACAATAAGAAAACAAAGACAAACAAGAACAAAACAAAGCAAATGAAAAAAAACCTTAAAGGGAAAGGGGTTATATTTAAAACCGTATTCCGGATCAGGATTAAAAAAAAAAAAAAATATTCATCGAAAATAATAGATGAGCTTCCAAGTAAACCGCTATCACAGTTTGACATTTTAAAATGTGCTAAGCTTCTAAAGTTACCAGACTTTAGAGGAGTATTTATGAGAGACCTGTTACCGCCTAAAATTAACGATAATGAATCTGCAGTTGTTAATTTAGATAGTATAAATGGAAAAGGTACACATTGGGTATGTTATGTGAAACGTGGATATAACGTAGAATACTTTGACAGTTTTGGCAATTTAAGACCGCCGACCGAGTTAGAGGATTATTTTAACAGTGGACCCCATCACGTTACAATCAAATACAATTACTTTCCGAGGCAGAAGGAAAATACTTTTAACTGCGGTCATTTGTGTTTAGACTTTTTGTTCGTGAAGAAATGATTTGTGTTACAGGAAGATCGTCTGATCTCAAGTGTACGTTGTTTCCTCCTTTAGATTTATCAAGATCTAATGACTGGGAAATGGGTTTTTTGGATTTAATGACTTACAATTCAATTCCCAATATTGAAGAAAATATCAATAACGTACTTTACATCGGCTCCAATACAATATCTCTTCCAACAGGATCTTATGAAATAGAAGACATTCATAAGTATATTAACAATAAATTGAAAGAAATAGATCCGACTACAACATTCAAGTTAAAAGCAAACAACAATACACTTAAAAGTGAAATATGGTGTTCTAAGAGAATAGACGTTTCGAAACCTCACAATTTAGGTTCGTTACTTGGGTTTATAGATAAAGATATCAAGATATTGGATGCAAATAAATGGCATGTATCATCAAGTCAAGTGGCCATTAACAAAGTTGATATCATACGAATCACTTGTAATATTGTAGGAGGTTCATATAGAGACGGAATCGAAGGACACGTATTACATGAATTTTATCCAGTGGTTGGACCTGGATTTAAAATTGTTTGAAAGACCTGAATCAGTACAATATCTTCCAATTTACAAACAAAATAATTTATCAGAATTTAACATAAAACTAGAAGATCAGAAACGGAGATTTAATTAAATTTCAGAGGTGAAAACATTAATTTACGCGTTCACATTAGAGAGAAAGCAGGAAATAACTATGGGCTTGGTGTTTAACTCAACCTCTGCATCTTCTAAAAAAAAGTTAGTTAAAACCTTTCATACTACACCAAATGTCAGTATTCCTCGAACAGTGAAGCCGTTAACATTGAGGAACCGCATATTTCTTAACTCACTAGGAATATTTAAATCACCTTTATCATCATGAACGGGATACTGGATATTGGTGAAAATGTAAATTTTGATGATTCAGTAATTAATATTGAATGGCATTCTCACAATCCATACTCTTCTTCGAATTCATTAAAGAATAGTGATGAAATTAGAATTCCAGTTCACCAACAAGATGTATACACATTACCAAGTCGAAGTTTCCTTCTGATTGAGGGAAAAATTATAAAGGTTGCGGACAATTCTGATGATATAACTACGGAGTTGGTAAATAATGCTATGTCATTTTTGTTTGATGAAATACGATACGAACTGTGTGGTACAGAAATTGATAGAGTTAAAAATGTTGGTATTACGACTACAATGAAAAATATACTTACATCTCGCCCAAGTGATGTCAACTGGGTGGAAAATGCTGGTTGGAAAATTACATCAGTAGAAAATTTAAGTGATAGAACTAACTTTTCTTTTTGTGTACCACTTAAATTGCTTCTTGGATTTGTAGAAGATTATAATCATATTTTATTAAATGTTAAACAGGAATTGGTACTTTTGAGAGCATCAAGTGATAAGAATGCCATCATTCAGAGTGGAGCTGCTTTACATGATTTTAAAATAAATTTGGCAAAAGTTATTTGGAAAGTACCTTACGTACAAGTTGAAGACAATATAAAATTATCTCTTTGAAAAGTTTGTAGATAAAGATCAACCTATTTCTATTCCTTTTAGAAGATGGCAGTTAAACGAGTATCCATCTTTACCAGCCTCGCAGTTTCAAACATGGACAGTTAAAACTAGTTCAGTTATGGAAAAGCCACGCTACGTCATACTAGGTTTTCAAACAAATCGTTAAAGATAACGCTGCTAAAAATGCATCTCATTTTTGATTTTTGTCATCTAGAAAATGTGAAACTTTACCTCAACAGCAAGTACTATCCATATGATAACTTGAACAGCAACAAATCATTAATGTATGACTTGTATACAAGATTTCAATCTTCTTATTATTCAGGATGTGATGATCAACCTTGTCTCGATAAAACAACATTTTTAGCTAAAACTCCTTTATTTGTTATTGACTGTTTCTAAGCAAGTGGAAACGTTAAAATCAGGATCACTGGATATACGACTGGAAATTCAAAACGTCTGCTGCAATACCTGCTAATACGGCAGCCTACTGTTTGATCATTCATGATGCTTTAATTCAATATTTACCATTGTCTGGTATTGTTAAAAAAATTATGTAGATTTCTGTATTTATCAATAAAGGAACATGTTACTCTATTTCGATTTTTTCTTCTTTCCTTTTTTCTAATCACCTTGAAAGAAACATACAAGCGTATGTCATATATGAAAAGGTTGTGAATTAAAAACAAAGTTTTTGATTAAAAAAGCTGTTTATTCTCACAATAACAAGCACAAAATGACAAGTCAAGAACTTACAAGCTATAATGACCATATGCTAGGGTGTTGATGTTGTTTGGACAAACATATCTCTTATCATCCTTATTACTTAAAGCTAACTTGTTAATTACTACAGTTTTTTACATTGTGCTTCTTTGATTGAAAAGTTCTTACATCTCTTCTCATATTTTCATTTTTAAACAAACAATCTAAATAGTTTTGAAAAACTATAGTCTTATCCACGACAGCCTTTGAAATTCCTTTAGCTTTTTTCAATCTTAGATTATTGGATTCTTGTAAATAATCATCATTTGTTGTGCGGTAGGCATAAAGTTTAGGTCGTAAACCTACAAACTCTACAATTGGAATCCCTGTACATTCGTCTTTAAATTTGCCTAATGCTTTTTTGTTAGATGCATCAAAACACTTATGATCAAAAGGATAGTTGGATAAGTCGAGGTGTTGCTTTAGAATAGGATTCTCAAAGTCTTCATACAAGTCCTCAGTAAATACTTCATACAAAAAAGAATCTGTATCAAGATATAAAATGTTGATTTGTTTGTTTACCATAAAAAAGGTTTTACAATGTTGTAGTGAAAGTTATACATGTGAAGTTTGGACAACTCCAAGACAGTGAATCCTACATAAATTGGTTTGTTAAAACAAATCTTATCTTTGGATAGCTCAATAGCTGCAATATTTTCACCATATATTATTCTATTCTTAAAATTAGGCTTTGAAAACTAACTTATCTACTCTTTTGCTATTAGTAACTAGTTCTAAATCAATTCTTTTCCTAATGTTTTCAATTGTTTTTCCAAACATTGCATTGTTTTGTAATTTGTAAAATTCTTTCTCAAAATCGTTTTTTGATTCTTTTCGTTTTTTTAGTATTAAAATCTATGTAAGGTTTTAACCAACAACTCTGGGAAAACTTTAGAATTCTATGAATCTTTTTCAACACAAGACCGTTTTGCAAAGCTTGTTTTAAGTTTAAATAATGACAAACATATTTTTTTTTATCCGTTAATGTTGTTAACAGCTTGATCTGTTTTGATCCTGGAGGACGTTTGTTTTCAGGGAGAAAAGGTAAATCATTATGTTCCTCATGAAGATGTTGTGGATAAGATAGATCACACTCTAGAATGTAACCATTTTCTCCTTCATCAGGCTTTGTCATAACATCAAAATGTTTTATCGCTCCCTTTTTTAACCATCTAAAGTTTTCTTTCGGTATTGGTTGAGACATTGAAAAACCATACAAATTATTTGCATCAATGTAAGTAAGAAAACTGACATCTTTACCAGCATCAAAAGATGATCCTAAATAACTATTGTTAGCTTTTGCATAGCGTTTAAACACATTGGGTAATTCCTCCTCTTATTCCCTTTTCGATAAACATATACATATCATAATCATGAATCAGCTCAAGTTCAACTTTAGTATACTTTAGCATAGCATCAAAGGTAAGACTAGGTAAGGTAAAATAATGTGCTGGATCTAATTCATAATTATTTATACAAACTAATCTAAAGTTTTCAAATACATCACAGAGTAACAACACATCGGTTTTCAGATACAAATCGCTATAATCACCGAGGGTTTGACAGTTAAATGTATTCCATACTTTTTCAGCATGTTCATAGTCCGTGTCCGATATTTCGCTTAAACCCATACTATTATAAAATTGCGCTTTAGCAGGGAGTTGAGTTACATCAAGTTTCTCCCAACTATCGGTAAACTCATATGGATACACTCCTTTTCTCGTTACAAGACACAAGTCTTCATCACGAAAAAACATTTTTGTGTGAATAAATTGATCATTTTTCAAATTTTTAACCAAAGAACTTAGACTACTTGCCATGAACCTAAAGCTATCTATGAACCTTAATTTAATACCGCTATCTGTGTGTTTTACATAAGAAATGTATTTCTCTTTGGTGTTAGGAACAACATCAACTTTATTTTGATCAAGTCCTAAATGTTTAATAATAAAATGGGTATCATAATTAGAACTACCGTGAATTATAACGGGAAGAGATTTTTGATCTTGTCTTTTTAAATTACAAGAACCGCATAACACTGCTCTGAATTTACCAGTTAAGTGACAATGGTCTCTACAAGGAGCATTAAGAGCCTCACTAAATTCTGTTTTACAACATTCACAGTGGGTGGCTGACTTAAATCTATCACTTTCTTCCCTAGTAAGAGGTAACATGGGTACGTTTACATTTAACAAATCACCAATCAGATTTGCTATAGATTTAATGTACTCTACAAATTTTAAACCGGCATTAGGACCTCGATAGAGATAGGGCTCATTAGGCAAACTGTTTACAATTTCTAGTGGTAACATATTTTCGTTGATAGCAAAATATGCACAGAAGCTCATTGGTTCATGTATTTCTTTTACTGTTACATGTTGAGATTGTTTGTTACATTCTTCAGAGCTAGGTTTTTTAGAATAGACTCAAAATCACAATAACATACTATAGGTACTTTATACTTAAAATGAAAGTTATTAAAAGATAAATAAGTAGGATCATCCTCATTATCTGTAAAGATGAGGCATAACAACCTTTACGGGTTTGTTAGGAACACAGTCTTTTCTATGTTTTTTTAAACAGTTTTTTAGCACGTAAGCCTTGAAAATGTTTTAAACAACTTTTACAAAAAGCTGCCTTTACTTTATGTTTTTGTCATTTGTACACGTACTAATCTAGAAAAATTATTAATATAACAATAGTGGCTTACTCCTACATTGTTAGAAAATAACAACAAATCTATGTGATCTTTCTTCTCAGTCTTAACCACTTTCAGAGGATACACCTCATTATTCTTGTTAAGTCCATATACGTTTATACTAACAGTCGGATTGTTTTTTTCAAATTTACCGACTTGATTTAGAGGTGTTGGAAACTGAATACCGTTTAAAATTAAATTTATGTTGTAAATCAAAGTATCTGTTGTTTACGCGCTCCCTGTGCACACCTTTAACATAATGACATAAAATTGCCCACTTAAAGCACTCGTTATCATGTAAGTTCATCGGATTGATTACTGCTTTTTTAAGCACTATTGCTGATGGCAAAGGTATGAAAGTACTACCTCTAAGCGGTTTTGTACCTGCTGAATCGTACTAAAATCCCATCAATATGTAGAAGAGTCCACCCACTCCCTTTGCTTAACTGTTCACTCTCTTCTCTACAAATTTTTCTAAACATTTTTTGTACAACTCTGGAAATGGAAGTTTCTTCCAAAACCTTCTTGTTTCTGGTTTTGAATGCGCGAGGTGTTACCTCTTGGCTAAGAGGTTTTACATAAGTGCACTCAAGCACAATATTAAACTTAATAGCATCACTTTCGGCTATGACCCTGTTTAATTAAACGTTCGAGTTTTATCCTCATGTTGTTGGAGAAAATCACAAATATTTAATAAATTCAAATCACTGTTTTTAAGGAAAAAAGTTTTAAGTATTCCCTTGAAAGCGGTTTTTATCTCGATAAACTCATCAAACACGAGTAACAACTTCAAGACGTCTCCGCTTAGTCAATCTTGTAGGTAGAGCGTCTACTTCCATAGCCTGTTCATCACCGGCTAAACTGGAGTGTGATCTCTTAGCCATTGTAAAATTTGAATGTAAACTAATCTGAAAAAAAAAAAAAAAAAAAAATTTCTAAAGTGGTTAAGATAGAAGAAAGAAATATCACTTAACTAACCCTATTTACATAATATGTTTACTTCTTTACTTTCTGATCAATCACCGTTAATTTTGTATTTTCAATGTTTTTAACCTTCTTACCAAAAATAGTTAAAATAGAAGACAGTTTTTTTAGAGCTTCCTTTTCATCACCTTTAGTGGAATCAATCAAAAACAAGCCTTTTTTTGATACCATCTGCCAATACATGCTACTTGAACTGCAATATTTTAGGTCTTTTGTTTTAGTAATTTCGATTTTTATTAAATGCGTACCCTGCTCTCCTGGAGAAGTAAACCTTAATCTTTTCTTATTTTTTAAACATTGAAATTGTTGACTTAAGACTATTGGACCCTTCCCTTTCCTACTTCTAAAAAGACTATCAAAGTCTGATTCAGATTCCGTGTCTTCACTGCAAGAAGATGAGTCTGATGAAGACGATGAACTAGAAGAAGATGAAGAAGAAGAAGACGAGGAGGTTGAGGCTGATCGAGATTTCTTAAGTTTTTTAACAGATTTTTGTTTTAACTGTTTTGATCTACCTCTCTTGCTACTTTTCTTTTCTTCTTCTTCATTTTTAGATGAGCCCGAAAGAATATAATTTAAACATTGAATTACAGCATTAACTATTTCAGGTGTGTATTTTTTTCCCTTTCAACGGTTTTTTACTTAAAATTGGTTTAAAAAAAGACATTACTTCATCGTATGTTTTAACTTCTGCAGTGAGCAACGGGACCTTTTCTTGACTAAGATCTACTGGGTTAATATGTACATTGGAATAAAAAACGTTCATAAGTTGTGTTAAGTCAAACACTAGGGCCATAGCGTCAAAGTTGTTTTTTAAAGTTTCGCATTTTTTTAGTCCGTTGACTGCCTTCTCCCACATATCCAAAGAATTTAACCCAATCGTATACAAATTTTTGAATCAAAACTATCAAGCTGATCAACGCAGCACCATCTACTTTTGAAGAAGAAGAAGTGCTTTTCTTTGGTTGGTCAACCACGGCATCAGATCTCATGGATTCATTGTCAGAATCCACGGTTTCCACGACATGATGGGCTTGCTCCATTTTCTGCATTAAAAGAAAAAAAGAAAATTAGTTAACCTGTTAAACGCTTGCAAAAGTTAACAAAAATATAATATTTTATTTTAACTTAAATAAATCTTAAAAGTTTATAATTATTTTAATACTACACACCACTAGACCCAAACCCATGTGATCCTCTCACGGTCTCTCCCACGTCAGAAAGCTCACATAACTCAGGATACAGTATTAATTCACAAATCAGTTGTGCTATCCTGTCTCCTTTTTTAATAACAAAGTCTTGATTTGAATGATTAAATAGTACAACACCTACATTCCCCGTATAGTCCCTGTCAACTACACCTGCTCCAACATCAATGAAATGATGTAGAGCCAAACCGGATCTAGGTGCTATTCTACCATAACAGTTTTCAGGTAGTTTAATTGCTATATCTGTCTTAATTAATTGTCTGCCAAATTTCTGTACTACATAATCATAGGCACTACATAAATCAAAACCAGCAGCTGAAGGTGAGCTTCTATGTGGAGGAAAAGCGTTTTCAGTTAGACGCACGAACCCTAGTTGAGACTTCGACACTAAAAAATAATAAGTTTTACATTAATTAAAGCTGTTTATGATAATAATTATGTATGTCTAGCTAAACAGAGAACTTACGTTAACACCGCAAGGTTTCCATTCTCTGCTCCATAAAACTAAGTACTTATTATTATTTTAAAAGTGCGATAGAAAACTTGTGTTAACACCGCAAGGTTTCCATTTTCTATCACACTGGTCTAAAATAAATTACTAATAACAGAGAACTTACGTTAACACCGCAAGGTTTCCATTCTCTGCTCCATAAAACTAAGTACTTATTATTATTTTTAAAGTGTGATAGAAAACTTGTGTTAACACCGCAAGGTTTCCATTTTCTATCACACTATTTTATAGTTGTACTTACTTGTTAAGTGAGAAGCGGACGAGTAGAAGTCGAAAATTGAACTTGATCAACTCTCTGAAGAGGAGAACGCTATATACCCATCCAGAACTGACGTTTGAGGTTAAAGGCGAACACGTGTTGATAGAAATTTACAGTTTTAATCATTCTAAAGGTTTAAGGTGACCACGTGTCGACAAAATGTAGTAAACAAGGGTAAATAAAGGACAAATAAAAATGTGATATTATCAGGAGAGCAGACGTTGCAAGCATGTTTCGGTGCATAATCACTGTTAGCGGTGGATCAAACAATACCGCTTACTTTAAAATTAAATTGGTTGTTAGATAAAACATTTATCAGAGGTCAGGTCAATTGATATCAAAGCTTAGTATAATGAATATTATACCAATCATCTTCTGAGCTGTTGAATCTTTCACACTTCTATCTTTATTGGGATGTTAACACAAATAAAAATTAATACCTCAGTAAAAAGTTATATTTATATTAAACATATATATATATACATAAAATTGTTTAACTAGTAAATCTTCAACAATCTTTTTTTCTTTCTCTGCAATTTGAAGTTTACGAATGAATTGTACCAATCATCTTCTGAAACTCTCTTCTAACTTTATTAAGACATAAAAACAAAATTATAAAATTATTTTTTTACTAGTAAATCTTTCACAAAATTTTTATTACTCTCAATTATAAGTTTTATGAAAAGTTGTAACCGGTCTCAAATCTTCATCCTTAGAGCTAGCTGCCACTACTTGAAACTTGAGAGTCTTGTACGCAGTTGTTTGTATCCGTTGGACGTGAAACCTGTGCTTTGTAATATTTTGAATCACCCCACGTCCAAGTCGAAGATGAAACGAAAGAGCTCTGAATTCGTTCACCTTCACGTCTCTCGTAGAATATTTGATACCTATTTCTCAAAACTCTTAAATTGTAAGCTTTTCTTTGTTCTTCTGACATTTTAATGTTTTTTTTCTCCTCCAAAAGTGGGATGAAAGTAAACAATAATATCAACTTCAATGACCTAGAGGTGAAGAATTCGCGATACGAACCGGCGCGTGCCGATAACGAAACGTAAACAATAGTAGCGACCTCGCGGGCTTATCTAATTGTTATTTAATTGAGGTCAATTGCTTTTTAATTGGGGTCAAGGTTATCTGGCACGTGCTTATCTTAAAATATGCGGAAATGTCAAAGGTTATCACTGATAAGGACCCCCCGCAGAGAGATAACAGGGGTCAAAGGTCCTGTCCCAGAAGCTACATTTTATAACTACTAACAACCTATAAAATTGTGAGGATGTTAAAGAGACACTGTAATGACACTGCACCAAGTCTGCTTAAAATTGAAGAACTGTTCGAACTCAGTGAAGGAAACGATTTCTTTTTGTATGTCGGAAGTCTACGGAAATTCCATGTAGTTGTGACGCAGTCTACTCAGGGGAAACAAGCCGTTTAATATCCACCTCGGTCCGAGGATCTTGCCAAGCAAAACAAGGAGGAGAGTCGATATAGTACAAGTTATATGGTAATGATAAAAAATGCAATAGTCATAGGCTGGATTTTACTGAATATATCAGATGGAAAACCAAACATACAATCTAGGAAAACATTGCATATAATCAGGAAAAGAAAATAGCTTTAATAAAAAAGACAGGAACAAATTATCATACCTCTGTAATCCTGAAATAGCGATACCATATTTATCATAGTTGGTCGTTATTTCTTTTAAGTTTCAGCCAATCGCGATAAAGCCCCCACTCTTTCAAATCTTTTTGCAGTCGAAATTTTATTGTTATCGGCACTGTTTCGGTTTAATATCTGTTGGATAAGAATGTATCTGTATAACAAGTTCTAAACTATTTGAATTCCGCATGAACTATTCGATATCGTGTGATTCGGAAATCCTGGATTACAATAATTTAAAAAAATAATTTTCACGAGAACCATTATCAACCTAATAAAGAACTACTGACATTTGCTCCCAAGTTTTCTAGAAGGACTTTTTAAAAATCTTCAAATCTAAATAAATTTGGCAATGCGAAATTATTACACATAAATAAATACTAATAAATGTATAAACACTCGGCTAAGAATCCTTTAGAAGTTTTATAATAGTATTTTCATTTATTGTAAAAGTTAGACAGATTTATAGTAAATGTGTTATTGATATCCGCATTACACTACTAACCATGCACTACGTACTTAGTATTAGCTGAAATGTATGTTTGCTGTCATAAAACAATGTTTATACAAAATATTTGGTTACATTTACAAGGCTTTTTCAGTTAATAATATTTTTGCAGTAATTAAACTTTAGGACCAGTGGGGAGAAGCGAAATAAGAATAAGGCTAGTTAATCAGGGGCCCTAAGAATATGCATGTAAAATTTGAGTATAATTGGTTCAGAAATATTTTCGTAATTATTTAACACACGCACCTATCTACTCATGCACATACAATTTATATATATATATATATATATATATATATATATATATATATATATATGAATTTTAATGTCTTAAACATCATTAAGATTTATTCAGCTAAAAATTCAGAATGAACGCACTAAATGAAAAACTGTCAAATACTGTTTTTAGGGTTGTAAAGTGCAATAAATATCGGATTGCTATCTGCACGGCGAACATCAAACACCTGAGCCACATTTATATGTCAATTAAGCCCTTTCATTCAATCTCTGTTAGCTGTGTTGTGCAAACATTTCTAATTTATAAATATTCGCCCTAATCTGATTTGAATAAAAGTTAAGTGCTATAACGTGTAACAAGGGGTTTCCAAGAGTTTTAATTGCAATTAATTAAAAGTCCTGGTTTTATTCTAGGACATTTCTGTAAAAGGTATCAAATAAATTACCTTTATAAATCACACACACACACACACACACACACACACCAACACATTTAGATACCATTAGATTTTAATGTTTTAAAAATCAGTAAGATTTATTCGGCTTTGTATGCAGAATGAACAGCAATAAATAAAGGGCTGTTGAAGATTGTTTTCAGTTGTAAAGTGCAATAAATATTGGATTGCTATCTGCACGGAGAACATCAAACACCTGGGCCACATTTACATGTTAATTAAACCCTTTCACTCAATCTCTGCCAGCTGTGTTGTGCAAAACATTTCTAACTTTAAAATATTCGTCCTAACCCAATTCGAATAAAATTTGACAACATTTGACAAAGAGTTTCAAAGAGTATAATTTAATAATCTATATCGCTTGTCTAACTTGCTGTTCTTATTCTAAGGTATTTCTATAAAGTATTTTTATTGTTTTAAATAAGTTTCAAAATATAAAACATATGATCGTATATACGAGGAGCCTCAAGACCCCCCCCCACCCCCCAGAAACCTTTCAACATAAACATTAAATTGCACATAGCAGTTGGTTTAAGCCAGAACACATTTATGAGGTTTTATTGCTCAACAACTTCCCCGGGAACCTCATAGTAAGTTCTCATAGTTTATCGAAGTTAAATTTGCATTACATAAGTTCATACTAGTTTTTCTTGAAAACCGTAGAGACATTACCTCAAAGATAGAAATCGCTCTTCATCAGCGTGACTTTTGCTTCAAGTCAAACGGTAAGGCATCAAAAGGTTTAAAGATATAATATAATAATAATATTCTCTCAGGTAATATTTTTTCGCTGAACACAGTTGAAAACAACTGTGATTTCAACTTCGTCATTAACGATGGATGATTTGAAAGAATAGCAGGAGTACGCACGTTTACCATGGTTAATGTTAGAACAAGGCTTTGAGACAACAACAACTTTCGAGATTAGGTATCAGCTTTCTTCTTCTTGTTTCCTCTACTGCTAATACAATGTAAAACAGGGTGTTGTACTGTTAGTTTTTTGAATATGTTACTTATTCTAATTTCATTAACACTTTCGTAGTTTTGTATTTTAGGCCATTCAAGATAAATGGAAATAAATAGATGTCTGCTATTTACAGGAGAGCTATACCTGCTATAAACAGTAAGGTTCAGATTTTTATTTTTGGACTAAGGTTTCTTGAGGAAATTTAGAAAATTTTGTTTCTTACACTGACACTTGAAGATAACCTTGCTCAGAGGCCTCATAAAATAAAACATTACTGTAAATATTGGTTGTTCCAAATTTTCAATATTGCGATTACAAAAATATAACCGGTATAATTTCATTTTTCCGTTGCTTATTTTATTGCTTTAGAGAACTTTAGATTCATAAGATAGTCCATTGAGCGTCTATAAATATGAATCTCTCTTCGAAGTTAAATATTCTTTATTGATTTAAACCATTTAACTTGATAATATTGTAAATTTATGTTCTTCGTGGCCTTTTTATTTCATATTTTACAATACACTTTTACACTCCCTATTATATTGTTTATATTTTATTGCATTAGATATATTAGATAAAACTTTTTTTGTAATGTGTACTGATCACTACTTACTTTGAAATAATGAATGTCACTATGATATTATTATGAAAAATCAGTGGTGTTATCTATTTATTGCTTAGGTACAAAATACCGGTTTGATTATATTTTGTAAAGTATTTCAAGCCTGAATTGTATCAGTTAATATCAGTGAACGTTGTGAATGAGCCCGGTTATATATTGGTGTACCGAAATTGTATTGGGTTTAGCAATTGCTATAAACATCGGATATCAATTATTGCCATGGAGTGTATCAAACACCTGTATCCTATTTACATGTTGAATACACACTTCCCACTCAATCTCTGCCAGCAGTACTGTGTTTGTATGTTTATGTACCTGCCGTTTGGAAGCAATCTAGATCTATTAAGTCATTAGAATTTTTCATTTCATGTCCAATGTTCTCTTCAATTGGTAGTACTAGAAATTATTGCTTTTAAATGACTGGTTCAGCACTATTATATACTTTCATTGTTTCAGATGGTTTGTTACGGTATGTTTCTGCAGTCACTATATACTTGGAGTCTATCAAAAACAAAATAGGAGATCATCTCACAGCTGAAAATACTCAATGAATATAGTCAATGCCTAAACTGTAATACAAAATTGAGTTTGCAAATATTTTACCTACGGTATTCCAAAAATCCCTAATTTGCTTTAGAGCTAATAATATTATTGCTTTAGTATTTTTATTAATCGTCTTTAGATTATATAAAGTACTAATATCTTAAGCTAATATTAGTTCTATTATACGATAATTTTGTGTTGCTAAATAAATCGGCCAAGTTCTGTATGTGCCTACAGCTTGTAAACTGTAAAACAATATTTTTTCAGGTATTTGTGACCGACCCTCAAGAATTTAAGTTTATTATGTGGTAGTGGGACTGAAGCACTAGTTTCAGGCCGTTCGAAATCACAAATATTTTATAATCTTGTTTAATTAAACAATCATAAAGACTAATTCCGTGGTTTGCATTACTATTTCAGTAGTTTTAGATCCAACAGTTATGTCTCAGGTCAACGATGGCGACGAATGAGAAACATCCTTTGAGACAGTGCCTATGACTTAACTTAACAACATTCTAGAAGGTATGACCAAACATATCTGAGAGAGAGCTATAAAATATTTTATTTTCATGTAAATATATGTATTCTATAGAAAAATCTTGACTTCATGGTTATCTTTATAGCGATAAGACAATTGATAGTTTCACAGGATAACACCGCCTTAACACTGATACTCGGTGTTAATCATTATTGATGTACACCATGTATGAAATTGCCGTAACCGATTTTGATAATTATATAAAAATTACTAATTATTAATTAGTACAAGGTACTAAAAATTATTCCTTTCTATTTTTAATACATTTTATTCTGCAACTACATTTAATATTGATGTAAAAACAAGGGGAAGCGTCAACCAGAACTGGGACAGTAAAAGTGTAGTCAATCTGAATTGCTAAAGCACAGAGGATTACTGTGGAGTTTGACGCTGCAAACAAAATACAAAGCTGCTCGCCTGCATCGTGTCGAACATCGGTGACTACATGCAACCGTTTTATTGCCTCAGTTGTTCAAACTACCATATATATCATAAATGTATATGAAATAAATTAATTCAGGTACAAGAAATTTTTTAATACACCAATTACTGTAGAGTATCGTTATACAACAATAGATAAGATATATAAAGATAATTAGATTCGTGAAATCATAAAGAACACCTGCGGTTATTCTCAAGAAAAGTGGTTCTTAAAGATGAATGACAATATGTACATAACGAAAAGTTCACAGCGTAACCTTTATTTTACGGCTGGTTTAACTTTGTTTACTCTTTTCACTAAGTTTAGATGATCCTCATTTACACCTTAAGCCTAACTAATAGTGGGTATCGTAGAGGGGGTATTGTGTGTATGTTGATTTTAGCTCAAGTTCACCGTTCTCTTAGTGTAGTTTTTTGCATCGGAATCAATTTTGCAAATGATGAGAGAGTAAGAATACTTCTTCACCTACTACATTACAATATATGTTTTAGTCTAGATGTCTGTGACGTCGAAGCGATGTAACGAGTTTCTTTTTAATTTCTTCGTCACCGAATTTTTTATCTCTTTAGAAGAGCATGACTCCAGATTCTACGGGTCAAGTCTGTGACAGCGTCCGATTGCTGCACTAAGAAACACGTGAACTGGAGCTAAACTCAACATTCACATTGAATCAATTCTTCCCACTGTTACTACAAAGTTTGGTAAGTTCCTCGCACAGCCCACTGGTGTATAAAGAAAGGCAGAAAACTAAAAAGTGAATCGGTCTCTCCTTAAAATTAAATTTATTGTGGGGATTAACTTGAGGTCTGTGGGCAATTCTATTTATAATGTTAATTTATAATCCTCAACTATACCAGAAGTGGAGTTAATTAGGTTGCCAATATAAAAATTAGCCGTACTCATTAATCACTATGTTAAAGAAACTAGAATTGTTGCTATTTGATTACTACTGTGTACCTCTAGTGTTTTTACGAGTATATGAACATTTCGTACATAGTAGTAAAAATACTTCATATTCAATAACTCATACGTATTTTCTGAACCATACATCTTGGCTTTATATTTGAAGTGTAATAAATATTATAATTTGTACGATGAAGTTATACAGGTCGAATGCATTACTTCCTCGAAGGACTAGACTGCAGATCAAATACAGGACAGCAGTATTTGATCAATTAAGCGTTTCATGAATTATAAAAATTAAATACCGAAGGTATTCATCTGCAATATGGACATTGAGAGGAGTGAGGTATTTCATTAAATAACGTGCAGCTTCTTTTAATTGATTATAACATGCCTTTACACTGCACATGTCATCGCAAATGTAGAATCACGCACATCCGCATCTGTGTTAAAAATAAGAATGAAGAGAATCGATTTAAAAAATGTATTAATAATGTCTAATAATGGTAACATATACACAACGTAGCTTTAGTGAGAAGGTTTGAATCAATGTGAATGTTGAGTTTACCTTAAACTTAGTGCAGCGTCTGAGATGTGGACTTTTCATATATGGATTCATGTTTGTCTAAAGACATCCAAAAAACATAGCTGTCGAAGAAGCTCAAAATGAATTATTTATATCGCTGCAACATCACAGATAGCTATTGTACAAAATATAGTGTATTCTAGCTGGATAAGTATTATTATTGTCTTATTAAGTGCACAATTGCACTTATTAATTGAACTACGATGTTTTAAACACGCCCTCTAAGAACGGTGGAGAACACGAGTTTTTATACATAGAACTTAGTTATGTAGGAAGGGTTTAATCAATGCGAATTATGAGATTGACTATATTTCTCTTAAACTACATATTCAATGATTCAATGTAATACAGTCTGATTTATAAATTTGAACTAAGATAGAGATGAATTGGAGCTAAACTCAACATTCACAAGAATATACTGAGAAATAACCTTAGTATACAACACTTTTGCTGTTGGTACCTGATAAGAAACATGGATATCACATATGTAGGTTTATGTTTTTGAAACGGAAGAATTAAAACTTAGGCCCATCCACAAGCAGGGAACCAAAGGCTCTGGGACTTGTACTTTCTAATTCTTCTCCATTGCTTAGTTCTCATATTCACTGCTTCAAACGCTAGAATCGCTGAATAAGGAATTCCTGTAAATAATCGATTTGGTCATGCTATTTCCTGGCAGTGCCTTAAGTAGATTAAGCTTCACGAATTTTGACTTCAAATTCCTTTATGGATCTAATCTCAATAGTATTTCTATAAGAATTTTTAAAATATTTAACATTATCTAACTACATAACTTAAATCTGTTATTAGTATATTAGATCAAATGTTTTCTATATATAAATTTCTATAAAAATCTTAAAAAATCATAATAGTTTAATATATATATATATATATAAAATATCTAAGCTAGACCACCTCTTACGATTTGAGTTATAACATATAAACAAAAGAAACAGGGTTTATAAAAGATAAAGTACTGCTTTTCTTTACAATTTAATTTCTCTCTCTCTCTCTCTCTCTCTCTCTCTCTCTCTCTCTCTCTCTCTCTCTCTCTCTCCCTCCCTCCCTCCGACCCTTTTTACAGCCATTTTGTTTCCGACGGAACCTTCGCTATTGAGTATTGGTCTCTGGTCAGTTGTATGTAGTTGGAGACTGGGTGCAGAACTATAGACAAATGTGTTGTGTTTATTTTGTTTTTATTAGTTTTGTGTGTAGTAATTTTATTGTTTCAAAGTTAGTGTGTATGGTGGAGATTACTTACATCATGGTTGTGTACTTCTTGACTTCTGCGTGTCCTGGAGCGATGGTATGATGTTTTAAATTTTAACTTACATTGTAGATGTGTGAGGTTATTTATTCTCCTGAGGAAAACATCAGATTGCAGATCTCGAAACGTAATGCTACTGTTTTTTTTATTACTGTGACATGGTTAATCATGATTTCACGACTATCCCTAAGCTAAATCTGCGAGTATAATGTAGTTGAAACTAACATACCTTGTCCCTGATTGCCTGATTCTGATGTTATATTTCATTCACACATGTACAAAACACTAAATTACAAACAGGTACAAAATACTAAATAGAACTACAACAATTATTATAAAACATATTTAATGTTGTTGACATTAAACATCTTGTTTTGTTCTCATAATATTCTTGTAAATTTTTCAACTAAAACATCCAATTAGGCTTATTTACAAATTATAATAAATAATAGGAAATAATAATGAACATTGTAATGTTTATTGATATAAAGGATATAATAATATTTCCACGTTTTAAGACATGATTGGTATATAGCTGGTGTTTTTCACGTTACGTTTATCGCAATAATAACAAAATTTGAGTTTATAACAAATATAGATATTTTATTTTTATTTTCTATACAACTCTAGTCTAGCAATATAAGATAGAAAATATTAAAATAATAAAATTAAAACAAGTTTTTGAGAAATATAGAACAGAGTTATGGAGTAAATTTTAAAATACAGATATACTTATAATAATTTTGAGGCTACAAGAATTTTGTATTTTATTGAAACGTCACTTGAAAAGTCTTCAGACACCTTTTTTCATAGCATCTAATTAAGAGCAGCTCTCACTTTTTATAATGTAATTAAATGTTATTTAGCAATTTTTGAGACATTTGATTAAAAATTTACTGGTAAAATACGTTAAAAGTAGTCTGACTTACTAACCACGTTTGTGGTCCTCCCAGATTTGCCTGTGAGGGGATCGCTAATGAACAAATCTGTGCATCGATGCGTGCATTAAACTAGTCTAAGATTGAAATACTAATAGTGAATTAAATTTCAATTAGGTTTAAAAGAATACGTGTAATTAATTATTATCAAGTAACATAATTATTTTAATCTCTAATAAGGCAGTAATGCGGAACCTAAAATAGTGGAGTCTTCTGCTCCTACTACCATTGTTTATTTTTAATTTTTTTAATTTTTGGAAGCAGTCAAAATAGTGTACCCATGAACTTTTATATTGTGCACCCACTTCGTTTGAGTCAATTATTTTGAAATTTCTCTCAGTATAGGTAATAGTATTTTTTCTACCAATTTGTGTTTTTTCGCTCCATTTTACAACCTTGACTAGCAATAAAGTAGTTACCACAAAACCTGGTATATTGTTTGATTTCTGCATTAATTTGAAATCAAGAAGGAATTATTCAATAAAATATTCAATAATCTTAATATTTTCCTCGTGGCAAAAGCATGACAAAGTTGGTTTCTAAAGTTTTATTTAAAAGATAAAATATACCGGGTATTGAATTAACAGCATCAAAGGTATCAATCGTATAGCAAATTGTATTTATACCTGGCTGAAAGGTTTTAATTTAGCTCCTCGACACCGTGTAAGTCCTCACATCACGTGCTGGGTTGTTTGAACTGATACTTTCCAGGCGGAAACTTTAATTCCAATAACAGTATCTCTTTGAATTCTGAACAAATTGGTTCTATGCTTTCAAGAGAATTTGCTGTGAATTTTAATTATTCTTCAACTGTTATCTTATACAGGGTGTAACAAAACTCTTTACTCAAACTTTAAGATATTGCTTTTTGGACCATTAGGTGTAAATGAGTAAGGCAACCAATACTGTATATATTTTCTTATTGTATCTGTCCCTATATAAGTGCTTTTAGCTGTTGTTCTTTATATCAGAAATTAGTAGAGATAAAACACAACTTTTGTACAATTATTCAAGTTTTAGTCTTAAATCAAGAGTGAAATTAGTTTTATATTATCATATTATATTTCAAGATGTTGGATTCTAGTAATAATATTAAAAAACTTTTTAAGAATAAAATAGTTGCTACGGCTAATTATAAGCTCTTTGACAAGTAAAACATAAAAATCAACAAAAACATATGAATGGAAGAATTTAACTGTTACAATCTATGGCAAAATTCAGTTGTTGACTTGTTTACGGCATAATCATCATAATTTACATTGTTGAGTACGTTTTACAGTTTGTCTAGACAGCTTTGTTACACAGTGTATATAGGTTTGTATATCTCATTTACTTAACATGTAAGCCATTATAGTTTAAACTGATTCCGGGACTACTTACAATCATTTTGCTGCTTCTTCATAAATTAATCATATTTAATTTAAATGGAACACTGTCTTAATTAAAAAAAACCTGAATGAAAAGAATGTTCCACATTATCTTAGACAATGTTATTTGGCATTAAAATAAGAAATGACTCAAATGGAGTATTGTCGAAAAGAGCCTTATTTTTCATTCTTCTCTCTGAATAAATATTGTAAAAAATATAATAATTGTTTGTGTATGCTACAGCACTGGAACGCCCATATTTATACAGCATAATAAAAATACTATTATGCGAAGCATGGGTTTAAAAATGGTGATAATTTATAATTTGTTTCCTAAAATGTCATAGAAACAACATATTCACAAATACACAGTAAAATAATAAAAAATCGATGCAAATCATACAAAATCGGTGACGTTTGTTTGTCAAAATGTGTCAAAGGTTTACTAAGTTGTGATATATCTCATATTTCGTAAATAATTTTTATTGGATTGAGGAGGAAAACTAGGTTTAAAATGGGTTGAATAAAATTTAGATTAATGGCTTAGAGTTTCCTGCATGTAAAGTATTTTTCCTTATTTATAACGTGAAAATTTAATAATGAATAAATGAATGATGAATTTATTTTTTTCCGACATCAAATGTACATCAATACATAATTATAATAACTCGGAATTGACTGACCTCTTTTGTATGTAGTGTGGTCAGTGGACAACGCAATAAAGTATTTGAATTCTAATAAATCTATAAACATTTTCTTGTTTCTGGTCTCTTTTTTTGCAATTCTCAAATCTTCGTGTTTAAATATTTTAACTTTAGTATTTAATGTCCATCGGTCTCGTATGATGTGTAGTAATAGCCTCGAAAAGATGACCACGTATTGCACTAGGTTAAGTTTTACCAAAAAAGGTATAATTTGTCAAAGTAGAATTGTATTTTTGTAAAATTGGAAAGAGTATGATTGTAAAAATAAATAAATAAAAATGTTTTTCTTTGCAAGATTTTCTAAGTACATTCATTGTTTCACCAGAATAACTCATACGGCATATCAATAAACGGGATGGTTATTTTTTATACCGTCCGACTAAACGTCCAAGGTTTAAGCGAGTAATTATGTGAAAACTTAAGTAGCTCCTTTGGATTAAAAAGATCACATCCATTTTCTTACTTAATTTATATAAATATTTAATATGTTTCTTGAAATTCATTATAAACGTTTTTAAAATATGGTAAAAGATATTAGCAAACGCTTTGATGTCAAGATCGCATTCCATATAAAATTGTTTGAACTGAAGGCTCGAAAAGTGAAATGAAACATTTTTAGTTATTAAGAATAAAGCATTTTTCTAGAAACTATTGCACTGGTAAATTTATCATTTTATCTATATTTCAACACTTCAGTTAAATATCATAAAAATGATTATATTTAACCTATAAATTTACAAATCTCTTTAAATACATTGGAACCCTAGTATACGCGGGAGAAATGAAACGATTTATCTTTTACGAGAGAGTTGTTTTTAAAAATTAGTAAAATTATTTTAATTTACCATTCTTTATTCTTTTTTATTTATAATTTTATTATTTCAGTAAGAAAAAACGTGTAAATGAAAATGTATACTTATTACAAATGTTTTTAATCGAAAGAAAGTAATAAAAACACTAATATTGAACAATATTATGGATATCACCACTTTCTGGTTTTGTAGGTTTTAGTTGGAAACATTGTGGAGAGGTAGTGGTCCTATTATAATGGTACAATGGAAAGAAAGTAAATAAAGTGCCAATATCACAGAACCATGGATGTAACCACTGTCTGGTTTTGTTGGTTTGTAGTCGGGAACATTGTGGGAGGGGGTAAAGCTGTCATCGGCAAACATAACATAGAACAAACCAGACGAGTCGCCGCTCCAATCCTGTAGATGACGTATTTAGGCTTTTAATTGCTTCTATAACTGTTTGTATTCCCTTATTGTTAATTTAAATTTGTAATATAACTGCAATACCGCTCATTATATGGTTATTTTGCAGGTATGTCCATTACCATGCTAATTATGACGACATTGAGTTAAGTTTGATTAGGCTAATAAACCATTATAACAGAAACACTTGCTCATTACGCGCGAAAATAATGTACTTCGTATTTATTAAACGAAAGCGTGTTTCGAATAATGTAGTCTTGTACCACATTCCATTTCCTAAAAGTACTAAATGTATTCACATAGATGATTGGCCTCATGCACGATAATATGACAAAGGCCAACTTGGCCTACGAACGTGTATGTGTTACATTTATGAGGTTACATAGAGTTATTGAAAATGTCGCAATATCAACTGGATTTATAATCTGATTAAAAGAGGGACTTTCAATTCTAATCTTCAGTTGATTATTCATGGCCCTGTTTACAAAACTACATTAATATTATATTTTAAATAGTAACCAATTTTTTAAGACCTCGAACAGTAATAAAAAATTCTTACCTTTTTCAAACATGTTTAAGAGGTATTGATTTTAAAATTGTAAAAAACCACACACCAAAATCTATTTTTTTATACGACACCGTGGCATTATTAAACTGTTACAATAAACAAACCCTCACTGACCACCGCTAGTTGTATTTCACAATTGGTTGATCCATTTACACAACGTTCTTTTAATATATCCGGTCCTGTGTAAAACACTTGTAGGGAGTTGTAAAGTTGACTCAATAGTCCAATAAAAACTCGACCAAAACAATTAAATGTGACCCTAATACACAACCATGAGGCTAGCACGCGAGTTGTATATTAATGCAGTGCTGTTCCATTTTACTGAATGTTATTTCTGCATTTTAAGTGTCCAGAATGCAACACCATAAAAACTTTGCACATAATTAATTAATAGTTGATAATGTAGGCTATTCTACAATTGAAGGTGTTTTGTTTACTCCTCAAAATACACTTTTGATTAGATCTTCGTAATCTTCAATATTGACCCCACTATTTTTATAATACTGTTTCAGTTATCAATCAATCAATCAATTCATTTATTGCCAAAAATCAATCAATCAATCAATTCATTTATTGCCAAAAACATAACATGCATAGGCATTCGTCAAGAAAATTATAATATCCTAACTTAAAGTATAGACTACTGACAGATCAAACACAACAAGACCAAATCAATATAACAGGAGTGATCTACAATTTATTATCCTCAACGTATTCCCGGACACTGTAATATTCTCTCGAAATAAGAAATTTTTTCAGACGATTTTGAAATTCCCTATCGTCCACAACAATTTTCAAGCAGGATGGCAAAGAGTTAAAAAGGCGGATGCAGGAGTAAAAGACTTTGTTTTTCAAAAAAAAGATGTTTTTATGGCAGGGTAGGATTAGGTTGTTTCTTTTTCTTAAGGAGTAATTATGGGCTGGATTAACGTTGACTGAAAAAAAGGTGGGGATACTTTTTGTAAAAAGAAAGACACTGAAGGATATAAATGGATGGGAACGTAAGGATATTATTACTGCGAAAGAAACCTCTACAAGACTGGGAACGACTCAACTTGAAAATAATCCGTATAGCTCTTTTCTGGAGACGAAAAACATATTGAGTTTTCTTACTCTCGTATCCCCATATAGAGACTCCATAGCAAATGTAAGGATAAAAACAGCCATATAGTAAGTAAGCAAAAGAATTTCCTCACTTAGCAAAACAGGATAGTCTATACATCAAAAATATGCAGCTGCTTAGTTTTTTCGTGACTTTATCAATGTGACTAAAAAAAGTTTAGCTGATCATCCAAAACAATTCCAAGATAATTAACATTCAAAGAAGGACACATTTCTGACTCTCCAATCATAATGTTTTGAGATTCAATCAACGTTTTAGCAGACTTTCTAATTCCAAAGTCAAGAAATTGGTGTTAGATGTATTTACAAACAGAGAGTTTTCACCCAACCCACTGCAGCAAATTACTGGCCTGAACAAAGGTTTGGATTTCAAGCTCGGCTCGATTGCAACCAGAGATGACCAAAGAGGTATCATCAGCAAACAAAAACAACTTGGAACCTTCACGCTTCGATGGATGTCATTTATGAATAGTAAAAATAATAAAGGACCAAGTACGGAGCCTTGGGAAACTCCAGTGCGTACTTCTCGCTCCCTCAGAAAATTGTTTTCTTAAGCACCCTGTATCATCAATAAAAGGAATTTCAACAATCTGTCTACGGTTCAGGAGATAAGAAGCAATCCAATCAAAAGCTTTCCCTCTAATACCCAAGTTTTCAAGTTTTATGAGCAACAACCCGTGATCCACAACGTCGAAAGCCTTCGTAAGATCCAAAAATAGGCCAAACACGTGATTCCTGTTATCCAATGAGTTTGATACCTCAGTTAGAAGACTAAAAATTGCATTGACTGTAGACAAACCCCTCACGAAAGCATAATTTATGGTCATGTAAAATTCCATTGACAGACAGGTAATTGGAAAGTCTGGTCAGCACAAGCCTTTCAAGAACTTTTGAAAATGTAGAAAGGATCGAAATGGGGCGGTAATTGCTAAGTTCATTTGGACTTCCTTTTTTCTTAAATATAGGTTTTACAATTGAGAGCTTCAAGTGTGATGGGAACTTCCCAGATTCAAATGACGAGTTCGCAATCTGTGCAAGAGGATCAGCCAATATATCTATATAGCTCAACAAAATCCTGGATGAAACTCCATCAAATCCTGCTGAATTGCTTGTTTTTCAAGGACTTTACGACTGAGATGAATTTCATTCTTATCAGTTGGAGCAAAAAAATATAGAGGAACTCATACTTGATGAAGACAATGATCTTGGAGAACAAATGAAGAATTACCCTCAGAATCTCTCAAACTCTGGCTTATTTCTGCAAAATGGATGTTGAATTTCTCTGAAATCATCCATAGGATTGTTCATCAGATCGCCATTTCTCGTCATTAAGCGTAATATGTGTGAAGGCATTAGCTTTCTTATCAGGAATGAGATCCTTAACCACATTCCAAGCAGCTCGCTGTTTATTCTGAGCCCCGCTGATGTAGGTCAATACTTTTTTCGCCTTTGGCGGAATGGATGCGATTCCTAAACTCCTTCTTGGTTTGAATAAAAGAAACTCTCAAAGGATGAGAAGAGTCAAGATGCTTAGACAGCGAGTAGAGAAACAAAAGGCGATTATGAAGTTTTTTTAGATCTTCATCCAAAGGAATCCTCATCTGAGTGCCCCATGTACCGAACTTAATCTTTTTTGTAGGAAAAACACAATCAATATAAAATGACAAAATTGCAAGAAATGAGTCAAACATTTCATCAACATCAGCGGCTCCAAAAAGCTCATGCCATGATTCACCCTCCAGAAGACTCCTCAAGACCCGAAATGCCGTCCGGGGTGAAGCACCGCTTGAATGTAAATTTAATAATATTGTGGGTTGAAGGAATAAATGAGGCAATGTCTCCAATTTGCGCATGATGATCGGAAATTCCAGTAATTAGAACCTGAGGTGAAAACATATTCTTTGAGAATATTGCTAAATATGTTGTCTATTGAGTGAACTGGAACCATTAAATTCTCGAGTGAAAGTGTCTATTGTTGCTCACCAAGCCGAACGAATTCATCAGATCGATAAAAATTTTAGATGACTGACTAATGGTGGAAAAATCTATATTGAAATCACCAGACAAAACAATCCATCCGTCAAGATGGATACAGGTTTCCAAGCCAATGCTGAATCGATAGAAAAAAAATCATTTATTTCAGAAATGCTCCTGATTAGGTGGTCTATAGACACATATAAAAATAATAACTATTTGCTTCAGACTCAACTCTAACACCACACAACTCACAAACACCCTCAATCGAGAACTCAGACATATCAATTTCATAAAACTTAAGTAGTTCCTTAACTAAAATACAAACGCCTCCTCTTTTTTAAGATAGAACGACAGTACCCCGAAGCAATACAGTAGCCAGGCATGCTGAAAGAGTCTAGGTCCGCTTTATTAAAAAAAATGCTCAGAGATACAAAGCAAATCTGGGGAGTACAGATCATGTATCTACAACACTATACTAAAGTCATGATTATAAACATGATTGCTAATGTGATTGATTATAAACATAGTGCAGTGGGGTACTGCACTGACTACAACTACACTGAATAGTGCAACAACTACACAATAGTTTCAAGTTTAACAGATAGTACAGCAGTAATTTATTAACGTTAGTAGCTCCAGTTCACCTTGCTCCTGCTCACGCTTCTGTAATCTGACTCTTTCATAGACTTGGCTCCTACAATCTGGAGTTATGTTTATGGAAAGATACAACAAAATTCTGCCACAAATAATTATATAACGAAATATAAATAGATTCGACTTTCAAGAAAATATAAACATTTAGCGTGATATAGTTAAAGAGGTACTCTTACTTTATTATTAGGTGCACGAATCGGCAACTTATTTTTATCTCTTTAAAAGAAAATAGCCTAAGATTCCATGGGTTAAGTCTTGACAGCATCAGATTCCAGACAATTCAAGAAAAGGAAGTAAACTGAAGCTAGAAACATTCACATTGAATGAACTCTTCTCACCATAGATATGTGTTATTAGTAGTATTTTTTCTGGAATGCAAATTCCTTGAAATTAATATTTATACTCTTATAAACTTAAACTCAAACTCATCCAATAAATTAAATTTTTCTGCTATACTGGGTGTCCCAAAATTATTACAGGACCAAACTTCACCAAATTGCTCAGGAGGTTAAACTGAACGAAAAATGTTATATAATGTATAGTCCTATCTTGCTTCTTTTACCTTAGATCAGCCATTTTGTTTTTTACATACAATTAATTTTATTTTCAATACGGGTTATCGGTTTTGTTGAAACTTGGCATAAATATTATAAACATGAACATAAGTTGTAAAAAAAATATTATCTTATGTGTATTTTCAAAATGGCGGCTATTAAAAAAACGGTTGGTTTTCACGTTATTTAGGTTTAAATATGTTAAATTTAGGCATTAATAAAACCAGTGATAAAAATTTTCATTTATTTCTGGGTGAAAAATATTACAAAAGATCGCGGGATGAATACAGAGCAAACTGTGAAAGTTGTAGAGAGAGACGAGTTTCAGAAAATAGACCAATAACAATACTATCAGTCCCCTTTATTGTTTACATTATCCTTTTGAGAACAAAGTTTTCTAATACTGTTGTTATAAGTGTAAATTTGTTCAGTAATGTTGAACTATGTAATTTTGAAAAAATAAGAATAAAAGAAAAAATTACCGAAATATTACTTTTAAGAACATTTGAGTCACACGCCATAATACTTGTAAAATATAATATGTACATTAAAAACGTAATATAAATATTATTAAACCGCAATACATTTTACGTTAAGAAACATTGTTTTTATAATGAAATTAACAGGATCAATGTGCCATATATATTTAGCTGAGCATTATAGTGTATAAAGTTAGCATAATTTATCTTGAGTCTGTTTGTCCGCACGATATCTCTAGAAGGAGATAACTAATATTTGAAATTTTAGATTAAGTTTAATCTATACATAGGCGAAATCGGATTCATTGATGATGAATATCTTTCCGTTGGATTTGGCTCAGATATTTTGGTCTTACGATCAAAGTTCAGAATTTTGGGTCGGTTACAATGAAGAAGGATGATTCTATGTATTATGATTCAGATTATTGTAGACACTGGTGAATGGGTTTTAAATTAACTTGGTAAAGAGGGCTTGGAACCACAATTTGAACACCAGACTGTATAAACATGTTTGTAGAAACATAGGATTTGGATTTATCAAAATCATTGGTTTTTATTCAAGTTATTAAAACTATACTCAGCTGTACATTGACAAAGAATGGACAACCTCCGCCCAACACAACTTGTAATAACCGACTGTGATCCAGTGCTGTATTTAAGGTATTCTAAACTTGAATAACACCAGGAGAGTTCACTTCTGGCTGGTTGATAGCTTCAAGTTGAACCTACACTAAATACAGCAAAAACTATAGTGACACTTAAATATGGGCACCGTTATGGACATCCAAGAGCGGCACATCATTAACTGCAAATTAATGTTGAGATTTGGAGTGCAAGTTATATCGATTGGTTTATTATACTGCGGGTGATGACTGATGGAACTGGTTTAGCTCCTTAAATATTAAGTGCTGTTATCTAGACATAAGGGCGTGCCACTTCCTACCTGCTTTGACTGGAGACATTGGTACATACCTAGCTTCCTCTTCTTCAAAGGAGGACAAGACTGAGATTAAAGCCCAAAATTCTTACTCATGGATCTTCACAGGAGGCGGCTCCTACCAACCTTACCCACCCAGAATATCTTGTCACTCCGAAAGCAACACAAAGGTCCTATTAGGACTAAGTGCAATTTTTCAGCTTCTTCTTCTAAGAGAAGAAAAACACTTTTCTTCAGTATACATATTTAGTATTTTAGCTGCAAAAGTCTTTTTTTAACTTTACAACGAATATTCATAAAATGTGCATAATTTCCGTTATTTTCAATATATTTCCTCATCTTATATCATCAGCGGCTAGTAGCGCACCATATGAATTTAGATAGTTTAATTTCTACAAGAGAGACAGAGATCTAATGAGTTTTTAATTGTTTCAAAACAAAACAAGTTAAAATAGTTCTTTGATGACAGGGCTACTGCCATAACTAATTTCAAACAACAATCATACAGGTCCATACGCTCGACAGAATGTTTCACGCCGGTCTGCACTCATTCCAGTAACACTCATCATAATTACCGCATTACACGTATCATTCTATGATGTAGCATCCAATTTATCATATATTTATATTATTATTAATTACGTTTGAGAATGACAGTCACTTGATTGCGTTACATTACTCAGAGTAACGAACCAATAACCTTATTTTAAGTTAAAATGTGTGCAAAATACGTACTTTAAGGCATTCTGTTTAATGGTTTTGGTTATTGAGCAGTAATACTCACCATTTACCTTGTATTTCTTCAAGACCTTTTTTTCTTCGATTTTTTTAAATTATATTTTTCCAGTATAACTGACTCGCACATTATACAAAAGCGACGGTTACATTTTTGAGGTTATAAACACACAACATAAATAAACACTCAAGCATTTCTTACTAGTCCTTCTTCTCCTTTAATATATTTGATCATTTCTGTTTCTGTTCTGGCATTATTTGATATACTTATCATAACAGTTTTGCCCAACAGTTATCATACAATCAATTTTTTTCCTCCTCCGCAAATTGCAAAAAATTGGTACGATTAAATAATTATAATATTAATATCTACAAACCGTTCAATTTTTTGATGTTCCATTTCAACTTCAATAATAATTTAAATACTCTTATTTTACTTATTTATTTTACTTAAAATAAGTATACAATTAAATTATGGACTCTCCGCGTGCCAATAGCTTAAAACAATTTCGCTGACTTAAGTTTAGTTTATAAGAGACATTCAGACAGTGTTTATGTCAGACGATTTTTTTACCAAAATTAAACATACATTGACATCAAACCTTCGTCAAATCTCAATCGTCAAGTTGATTACACACCACTAGTCCAAGTCTACCTAGGATCTTGTAACACGGACTTTCGCATAGTCACAAAATAACATTTTTTAGATGCTGTTCTTTTTTTATCTTGCAAAGATATTCAAAAGATTTAATTAAAACAAAGTTTTTATAATTTAAATAAAAAACCCACTGAATTCTATCTTCACTGATTAAGTCGACCTTGTCATCTACGATCGAGGAGTGTCATCTATTACACAACGCTCCAAACGCGTGTAGGCTTGACTAAACAACACCTGCACAACAGTTTCGGGGGTGGGGGGAGAATATTACTATAGCCGTTTATCTGACAAATTGCAGCAATAGCATATATCAGAACTTAAATAAGTCTATTAATTTGATACACATAACGATTCCAAATGCAATATCATTACTGTCATCTTTAGCTTCATAAAGTTACAGAAACTGAACTCTGTAATGTACCTCTTACAGATTGTTTTATAAGAACAATACGGTAAATACTGGGATCCCAAATAAATCGGCTGTGTGAACAAAATTTCTCCTACCAGAACAACGCTTTGCGGTGTAAATCGGGTCGGAATCATCAATAATTAGCGTTACGTGCAACTGGTGTGATCATTACATCCACAGTTTCCCATTCTTTGTTTTATGAAAGCGACTTTTCAGTCCTCTTCTGATCCACTTTATATTGAATTCAAGATAGGAAAGACTCTCCTCTGAGTAAAAACAACCATTAGCTCAGACTTCTTAATCTATCTTTCTTATAATACTTCCTTCTCTTCCATTTCTTGAATTTCCAGCTTTGTTGATGTTAAATTTGAAACACTATTATCGCCTTAGTAATAGGAGATCAGAATATTATACGCTTACTAATACAAAGTAGGAGTACGCCATACCACGTATCGAGTAACATGTTTCAGTCAGAATACACGAAGGACGTATACTCTGCTAGTGTACGTATATGTAAATGTATGTATAATTTTTATCCGGGGCTTATTATAATCGAAAATGAATATTACAGATATTCCGTCATGAAGATGATTGCATGATATACATTTCAATAAAACCTAAAGAGCTGAAACTTTGTCGCAGCATGGAGTACAATAAACCTCCACCGCTCTCATTGGGAACGGTTTATTTATTGCCTCCCTATATACGTTATGGCTCGACCGCACATGTGGTTATCCTCGTCCAGTGTGGTCACTTGTTCACGAACCGCATTACATATCTGCTGGAAATATTCAGCGGTACTATTTCATTCTCTATTACATCGCTTTATCAAGACAAATCTATATATTATCTATTGTGAGTAACTTTAACAACCAATGTTACCAACTAATGTTTCAACAGTTTACAACAGCGTAAAAAATTATAAAGTTTTCATTCGAGTTTTAATTGATAAGGTGTGCTTTCATAATTATTGACATTATTACTTTATATTAACTGTAATAATTTATTGAAAAAACTTATGTTACACGATGTAAGGAAATAATACATTTGTGAGATGTTGCTTATCTTTAACGTTACCAAAAAGTACATGTACAAAAAGACTTTGCAGTAAGTGGTATCATAAAATATCCGAAACAAAAGTGTTTAAAAAAATTGGAAATTTGATACATCAATTCAATACGTGTGTTAACAGTTAGACAAATAAAGTATTGGGATTTCTCTCATGGTGATTACGGTGTATATTGTCTCTGCGTGAAAGTTTTTGTGGATAGGTTTTAAAGCGAATTATGTGGTTTTTTTACTTTTTCTTTTAATAGTTTTCAATTTAAACGACGTCTCAGTAAATTCTACGTTTAACTAAGGTTTACTTTTAGGCCTACACTGTTACGATCATGACTATCATAGTCGTGATGAAATAATTCAAAAAAATTAATTAAATCTTTCAGATATTTCGGACTTACTGCAGAGCCCCTTCTTCAACCAGCAGATGTTCCTAAACTAACAATAATAAATATCTGCTTATACGGGGCAAAGGCTAATCGTGGTTGACTTTAGCTTGACCAATCAACGATCAACAGTAATCAATTGATACTCCGTAAAAGGCACTACTAACTGACTTTACTCCGTTTCTTTGTTAAATTATTTTAATTTTTTTTATTCGAGGGTAACAATAGAATCTGTATATATATATACTGAAATACATATTAATTCAACAAAGAGGATAGCATTATTTTTTTTAACTGGCAGCTTGTATATCCAACCACGCTACAGTTCTAGCCCTTCCAAATCACCTGTAAAATCAGATTTGTTTTTTGTCACTTTCGATTGGACTTGTGTCTATTAACTACTTCACTACTTAAATACATTAACAATTGTACAGTCCTACTGTACATTTTTATCTGTCGCTCCTATTTTAAAGTCGAACAACATTCTGAATATAATATAGCTTTAATTCATCAATTTATTCCACATTCCAATAATATTAATAATATAGTTTATTAGGTTATATTATTTTGCAAAATTTGGTTTGGATTGAGCGTTTGTTCATAAATTTAATTTAAATTTTAGTATGTATTCTTGCTGAAGATCAAAAACGTAAGTAATCCGTTATTCGATACAGGCAAAATCAGTTGTATTTCTTATTTTATTGACTGTTTTATGCTTACTGTTCAAACAATATCTCATACTTAGCTTTAATACTAACGATTAATAAATACTACAGGATAAATAAAAAGTGCATTACTTAGGTTTTTTAATTACATCGTGGGATATGGATGCGAGTTATTAATTACGATATACGTTAGTTGTAAAAAAGGTTAAACGTTGATTCTGTTACATTATACTCTTCTTGATACACATTCCCTGTTCCAGTTATTGTAGTTAGGCACCATTGGCTTTTTGCTTAGTCTTCATCATTGATTTATGTTTCTCGAGTTCACGTCTCAACAATTCTTTCAGCATTCCAATTTCCTTCCGGGACTCAACAATTTCCTCCCTTAGTTCTAACACTTCTTTCTTCAGCTCTTTAATGTCCTTTTGAGAGTTGTCTGACATGATAAAAACTAGATATTAATATTTTCCTTAATAAACAAGTAATTTTGAAATAATTTAATAAGGTATGTTATATCCATGGTGATTACTGATAATATAATTTTAAGCGTAAACGTGGTTTAAAAGTATTATTTTTATGAATAAACCCTTACTAATCCTTAGGATAAACTAATTATTCTTAAACAGTTTAAATGGTTCAATGACTTGGTACAATAATTTATCATTTAAATCATGAATTACAGAACAGCACTCCCGTGGTCCCAAGGTAGTTTTACGTACTCGTACATTTATGATATGTATTTATTAGTAATGGGTAATGAAAATTATTCCGTCTAAATAATATTAACTCTAAAATTTTACTTTAAAACTCTTAGTTATACATTTCGAATAGCTCATCGTATGAATGGAACGAATTAAGCCTTCTCATTCTTAAAATAGTTTGCTATGAGAAAAGGCAGACTTAAATACATAATCGGTATTCATAGCTGGTATTCTATTAAATTGATATTTGCATTTAAGAATGTTTTGTAAATTTAAAGCCGATTCCGAATTGCGTATTCTTTTAGGTGATAGCACATTTTATTCAGGTAGTTATTATTTTAATATTTTCCAAAAACAAAAATGAATGTGTAACAAAAAGAAAGTTTACTATCACATTTTCCTTACACTAGCACACGAGTAAGCTATAAAAATAATAAATTAGGTATTATAATAAAAATTACAATAATAATACATATTTCCACTCCCTATCATTCGAGGAAATGCTTGTCACTCCATGAAATTTGGCTAAGCGATACTGAAAATTATTACGTCGGTCTTATTGCTTAGCATTATGGAAACAAAAGGATCAAAAAGTAAATAAATCGTGTTAACAAAATGAGAACAATCATTTCAAATGTTACTTTAAGACATATAAAACATGTAGCCCTTCTGTAGACATACACAGAATATCAAAAGAAAATATCACCTGTAAACTTTATAACTTGCATTACATTTCATTTCCATATTGACAACACTGGGTTTCATGATGATGCATGTCTATCTATAAAATTTTGATAAAAAAATCTTAGAATAAATACATTTTTAAGCAACGTGAATAAACCCATGTCACATTTTAACATGTGACATACTAACATATGTAGCCTGAATACCCCAGCACATACATAGTCTTTTGGTGAATTGGTGTGTAGACTTTGATTATTTAAAAACTGCTATAAAACCCAAACTCATGTTCTGAACAAATATGTCAATGTATCATGTAACATCTAGCTTGGAGCAATACATTTCCGTCATTATTCACAAGGCGTGATTGCATCTTATAGACCAACTATTTGGTAATTGTTGTGCTTACTTCAAACATTACTTGCATCTAGACTCCGGAGAGTTATGAGCTACAACTAATTGAGGAGTTATTTCAAAATAACAAAAATATTCACATCACCTACAGTTTTCAAATAGTTTTACGTTTGTAGCAACTCCTAGTTACTCACTTTAATTAATGACCCATGAAATCCGCTTGAAAATATCTCACTTGTATAACTAAATCTCTTCCGGTAACAGCCAAAGTATATAACTTTTAAAACTTCAATAAACTTTATTCCATGGTGTAATTGGGCTGAATAATGTTTAAAATGACCATTGCTGTATTCTTTTTTCATCCGTGCCTTGGTTATTATTAATTCTATTAAACCTTCATAGGAGCTTTGAAAACAAAGAATATTACTTTAAGAAAGATTTAATATTACTATGTTGATACAGTACCTCCTGGAATGGACAGGTCTGTATTACTTATATATAACTAAAATCAAGTTTATCAATTTAAATTTTGTCTCCAAGCTCTACACAGTTGGGGATCCATACTAACTCCAATTCATCAGCTTCACTATACAGTTGAGTGGCACTTTTAAAATTTTCATTTTATAGATTCAAATCAGTGTAAGAAATCCCTTACTCAACCATATATCACTGAGTCTGCGATGCATTACTATCCTAATGTTCGAGCAGAGGTCTTAAAAGCAGTTAATTTATTAATACTTTAAAATATTTTTATCCTTACATTTTTACTAATTCAAATATCAATCTAAACATTGTTCTTATTACCAGCTAATACAATGTTGAAATAATGAAAAGGTAATTTACTAATTCTTTGCTTAAAATTTATTATAAACGTTAGAGAATTTGAAAGTTTAATAAATTTTGGGTCATTCGAAATTGTTATGTTAAAAGGATAAAATAATACACTTTCGTACAACTTTGGAATCTGTCTTCTTCAGTTGCCAGTCTCTCACTTTCTCTGATATGTACGGACGTGTTGTGCAGTGATCGCTCTGGATCTACACGCATGTCTTTCTTTCACGTGTAACTTGTTGTCAACTTGAATTTATTCATTGATAAATCGTTTTATGTACTCATATTCATTAGTTCTTTTTGATTTCTGAAAGCGTAAATGGTTTTTTTTTCACCTCAAGAATAAGGTAGATTCCAACTGACGAAATTAAGTGCTGTTTTGTTATATATATATAATGTTATCAGCCAAATATAATAATATGTGAGTAATATGGTATTCGAACATTGTTGTGACGCTCCAGTCCAGTAAGTCATGGTGAAGCGTTAACAGTTTTACAATTGCAAATAATAATGATTAGTGGTCACAGAAATACTAGGCATGATTGATCGTTATAAGATGGTTTGCGATTACTTTTAATCGTTGGTGGAACTCCACATTTCTTAGCCTGGTTCATAAGGAAGGGAAATACGCGGTAATTGGAAATTCTAACATGAAGACTGTGAACTGTCTTTGGTAGTCGATGATTAAAGTGTAAGTTTATCATACTAGGGAATCGCCTTCGAGTCCTGGTTAAGTATGATATTTTTTCACGTTAATAAACTATCGTCTCAGTTCATCCTCAAGTAATGATATAAATGTGTCTGGTTCAGAGCTTGAGGATGTTCACAAACCCACAAAAACTTGGATTCTCACCGTAGGAGATAGTTTTATTTAGCAGCTCTAGATATCTTGTGGTCAGCTCAGCCTCAGCTACGAGAATATCACTATTGATTTGCAACCTTACTGTGACCAAGGATGTTGGGGGAACGTATCGACTAACTTCTACACTTTGACTCCTCCTTTGTTATTGACTATTAAACTTCTGGGTATTGATTTTAACCCGGAAATACTGATTTCACTCGTAAGCACCACAACAGGTTGACTGCGATTAGTGGTTTAAGAGAGTACAGTAAAAATAAATGAGGAAGGACACCCTAACGTACAGGAGCTACACCTCCCAGGTGGGTTTCATTTTTTTAGACTAATTAAGCTTTTTCTAAAATTATAACCGACATCAAATATTTCTATGTATTTTTAACGTATCTATGTTGGGAAGGGTTGAATCAATAATGTGAATTTTATAGCATATCTTATGTTTAGAAAACACCATTTTTTCACCGTGCTTAGAGATCTTGTCGGAAATATCGAAGCACGATCAATTTTGCATCTGATGAGACAGTGAGAACAGCAATTCACATAGATTATACTACATTTTTATATCTTGTAGTCTAGGTATCTCTGATGTCAAAACGACGTGGATAGTTGGTCTTGGTCTTCTTAGTCTCCCACTTTTTTTCTCTTCAGACGAACATGGCTCCAGATTTCAAAAATCATGTCTCAGACAGCATCAGTTTCCAGACGATGCACTAAGAAGAAGGTGATGGAGAAACACTTAATAGGGATTTAAATGTGTCAGAAGAGATTTTCAGATACTACACTGTCTGGAGGCAACAGTTTCTAAACAGTTTTTAATCTATTCATTCAATACTGTTCAATTTAATAGTATAATTAATAGTACATGCAAATCCATGGGTAAGCTAGCGGCATATGTAAGACTCCTTAAATAAAAATAGATTTTTGTACTTAACGTAAATATACAATTTGAAAATGTGGCCAAATATAAATAATAAACTAAAGCCTAGACTTGAATACGAATCGATAGTATTGTCAGGCTTGCCACCACAAACAATGTAACCAGTTGCTAGGCAAACCTTTGTCTGTGAAAGCTACTCCATTATTGATGGCGGTAAGCGTTCATTGGACTCTCCCAATAGTGTAGTGAAGGCCTATCTAGTTCTTTAGGCAGTTTATCTTGTTTATCTACATCTAATCTACAGTTTATCTACATTATGGATGGTAAAATAATTGAATTATGGCTAAAGCACAATAGCATTTATATCTGTCTCTGTTCACTGTATTTCAAGGCCTATGCGATGTTCTGCCAAAGTCTTCTCCACACCTTATGATCACTTATATTCTTTACTTTACCTCGTAAATTAAGATCTTTTAAAGAAGACTCCATATAAATTTTAGTAATATCCATTTAATAATTGTATCTAATTTTTACTCTGCCTCTCTCTACAAATAATAATATTAGTAATCTCGACACTATTTTATATCATTAAAATAATCAAAATTAATAAAAGTATACATGCAATATAAGAAATTTATTTCAAGTATTTAAAAAAAAGTCTTGATGCTCATCAAAGTAGAGGTCCATCGTCGATATTATTGTGTGAAAGGGTTTTCTCGACGTGCCGACTCACAATAGATTTCAGCACCAACAATTCTACGTTTATCTGGTCCAATTTTGTCTTCAGTTTCTGTATTTCCTGTTTCAACGAAATTATGTCTACATCAGGGTTTGTCATTTTGGAATTTAGCTTTCTTTTAATTCTTGGATGTAGTGTTGTAATTCAGTATAAGTTTTGTTTAAGGTTTAGAAAGAGATACTTTGAGACAGGTTTGTTGACAATTTGATAATTTGATTATGAACGTTTATGTTGCTAAGGAAACACAATTAATATTGGTATTATTAATAATAGGAATTATGGAAACAAAATTAATAAATTTTAAAATTGTTTGATTTACTATATTTCCGGGTTTCTTTGGTCGGAAATAAAAAAGTTAAAATGTGTTGTTCAATCTTTTGCAGTTTTTGTTGTGTGCGTTGTTCAAGGTGAAACCTCTAATTATTACTAGATTAATAATACCAATAACTATGATTGGAAATTTTCTTTTCTACAGAAATCGCCCCTTACTTCAAAATGGTGCGTCTTTTAGTGAATCTATGAGTAACATAGTAAAATTTTCATAACTATAAAAGTGTGATCTAATAAACATAATTATATTGATAAGAAAAAAAAATTGTAAGTAACTCCTTTTGCATAAAAAACGTAATGGAGAAAAATGTTAAGTAAATGGTTATTCTACAAACATTTCTTTGTTTGCCAAGTTTTGGAAATTTATGAATTAAAATTTACACTTGAAGACCTCTAATTATAGTATTGGTCTGCCAAAATTGTTAAACAATTAAAATTATTTTTGTTTTCTTGAAAAATAGACGTCATGATTGCATAAATATTTTATCCATCAAACATAACAACAGATATAGTCCACGTAAAGTTACGAAGAGAGAGTATAGTTATAGGCTTTCAAACGTTTTGCGGTCTCCTTGATCTACTCCTCAAGTTTGTTCTATCCCGTTCACTGTGCACCACACTTGTGCCAATATCGTATAATCTGTGTTATAGCTCCGATAAAACTGGCAAATCATGGCGATTGAAACATGTTTCGTCAACATTGCTACATTACTTAAAGGAAAAAATACGTGGGCTTTGATATCGTTTAACAGTATTGTCGGTCATTTATATACTGAAACAAAGTTATCTAATGATATGAATCATGCTTAAATTAAAGAAAACATTTGAGGTTGTACCCATAACATTAATTCCAGTACAATACACCCAACCCCCTATATATATATATATATATATATAGAAGAGGTAGATAGACCACTTCGCTGTACATTGCCCCTTCAAGTCTTAGAGAATTAAAAAAAGCTAAGATGTTATGTTATATTCAACGCACTCTCACCTACAACTCAGCACTTAAGACACGATCAAATCCACCTTTCATCAGTTCAAATCTGCACCCACTCATGTACCTTCAATCAGTATCTAATAAAGCCACAACCACCGCGTCACAAACTGCAGTATAACTTGTTTGAGGTGACAACCATGGTGGCGTGCCTTTGCCATGTGAACTATTATCACTTACAAAGGTTACCTCAGAACCGGTCATCCAAATTTCATTTTCCTCTTCTCACTAAAAAATATAAATTATAAACGCCTGAGTTTCACACTTCTACTTCCACTAGGAATAATAACGCTAAAATAACTTCAAACGGAAATAGGATATTCAATATACAGGAAATCAACAAATATGCTTAGATGAATGAACGCTTAATTTCATTTTTTCCAACCCAGAATAGCATACATTAATTATTCGTACGATGTAAAACATCAGGGACAGTTCACTGAAATGTAGATAAGTAGACATTATACAAGAAGTTATAGCATAATGGGTACAATACAACGTATTATTAATAGAGTTTGAAAAAAGTGCGAAGGTTAGGTTTCAGAACTTGCCATATTAGAGTAAGGTGAAAATACGTGCGTCCAAAATTTGACCGGATGGGATAGAAAGTAAATCACAATCCATCTATCATGCCCATCTTACCGAACAACTGTAACCACAGATGACGAGGCCTTTACTATTGTTCAGTTTATTTCTCAATTTATGAAGTTTTTACTCGTATAGCTCATTATACATAGTAGGAGTACGCCATAACACATATGTCACTTAACAGACTTGTTTTCAAAACCTCAACACAAGACAACTGTACCGTCTGTGTTGCGTTTCCTCGTAGTGCAGCGTCTAGAAATGACGCTGTCACAGACTTGGAATCTGGAGTCATGCTCGACTGATAAGATCTCCAAAGAAATTCTGTGAGGAAGAAGGTCAAAATAAACTTTTTACTCGTTTAGACGTCAAAGACACGCACTGGCCTAAGAGGAAGGTGAATTGGAGATAAACCATGTGCCACGAATAGTGATTTGGCCGAATATTGAATATTCGACTAAGCACTTGGCCGAAGCGCCGAATATTCGAGGTGTGCAAGACGTAGACTATGATTCTGAAAGGTATTTTATTCATTCATTGCAACGAACTATCGAAGAATCGCTAAGGACTCAAACTCAAATGCCACAGATGATATATGAAATATTAATCAAATACCATTTGTGATTGCAATAAAATATAGTTTTTAATAATATGTGTAGTTTTTACCATAACTATTATTTAGTATTTAGCCGAATACTGCATGCAATTTGGCCGAATGCTTAGTATTAAAAACGTAGCCGAATAGGTCTAATACCGAATAGTAGCTTAATAGGCCGAATACCGAATAGCAGCTGAATATTACTCAACGGCATGATTACTCAACATTCATATTGATTCAACCCCTCCCACCATTGCTACGTTATGCATACCATGTTATTGATTTATAACATCAATTACGTTCAGCTAAATTGCATGTTGGACATGTACCATTGAAGAAATCGATATAGTCCATGCAGATATAAAATGTTATCCAGAATTTGAGCATAACAATTACATTAGTGAGCATGCACAAACTTAAAAATATTCTACAAGATGATAATACATTTAACTATTGCAATATATGGTATAAAGTTAAAAGTGTAAAATAGACATATCTATTCAATAGATCTTTTATCGATATTAACATGTATTTTTCCAAATGTTTATACTAACGAAAATAAAATATAAAAGTCTTAAGTAAAACCATGATAATAGAGAGTAGTACTGGTTATAGTATGGAGCGGCAATAAAACGTTAAAACGACGGAATGATAAGCTGTAAAAATTAAGGACAGAGGGGCAATAACATCTGGTTCTACGGTTTAATATAGTTCATCCTCTGTGTGCATTGTTTCCTCCTACATTTAATCCTTATTGCAAGGCCACTTTCTTGCAGTCGTTTTTATTAATAACTTGGACAAGTCCATTCATAAAATCTACTATCTATGCCAACTATAGCAGAGGAACTTTACTTTTTTTTAAATATAAAAACGGGATTAAAAGGTTATAAACGACGGAAGGACAAGTTGTATAAAGTAAGGGCAGAGGGAAATAACATCTGGTTCTGTGGTTTAATATCGTTCGTTCTCTGTCTGCATGGGATCCTTTAATATTTCCTTCCTCATGATAGACCACTTCCGCACAGTCAGTTTTATTCATAACTTGAACCAGTTCATTCACACAATCTACAATTTATTGTAATACTGTACACCTAAGTAGTTATGAAAAGTGTTACTTTCACCACATACAAAGTGTTTAGGGTATCGTTCCTATGGTTGATGTTTAAACACCCAATAAGAGTTATTAAAAATTATGTATAAGTAATCCAACAAGTAATTTTAATTTATTTTTTATACGGTTTTGAGCATATTGTTTTCATTTTGTTTTTTATACCATCCTTCAGGTTTAGTAAGTACACAATAGTTACCTCTTCCTTACGTCTTCCTTTAAAACTGTATACAGTATTTAACAAATTGTATTAATATTTTAATGTTATTTATATGTAAGGGTACAGGTACCTCGATTCCCGTTAGAGTTTTCTCCAAAAAATATAGTTATAAATACTAATTCTTGGGACGAATCTCAATTTGCAACAAAGACTTATTGGCACCTCAGTGAGATCATATGCACACATTAAATCATGTTGTAAACCATAGACAATATCGGTGTTCAGAGTATCAATGCTGGAATGGAATTTACCACCTTACTGGAAAATATGCCACGCTATTTAAATTATAAATTTATGTTTAAAATACAACGCACCGTATTTGGAATTTTACAGTACAAGCAATTATTAAATTAAACTAAACTGTGTTAGATCGGATTTTAATTAAATAAACAACACGCGATGTTTTAAGTAACTCCAATATAATTTTATTTTATAACATTGTCTTTGTTATATACAAAAATAAAATTAGCCAATCCACAAACCAAGTTACAAAATGTTTTAAAATACTAAACCTGTAGGATTTAGCTAATGATATAACAAAATAAAAACATTGTACTCAAAACCGTATTAAAAATTAAATTTGAATTTTAAGTTGGATTAATTATAAATAATGTTTACAAACTCTTACTGGATTTTTCATATCAATCCTAGGAACGATCCCTTAAACACTCTGTATGTGGTGATAGTAAAAATTTTCGTAACTACTTACGTGTACAATACTGCTCTTAAGTTCACATAAATTACTTTATTTTCATACTAAAAAGTATGTTACAGTATTATTAAATCTATCTATACCTTAAACCAAAATAATTTATTTAGTTTCAATACCAATTCACCACAGAAACATAATATGCAATATACCCTCAGTATTTTAGTATTAATGAGGCTATTCAATATGACTATAGGTGGTCATGGATATTGCAGGTAGGTAGTGACTATTGTAGCGAATATTGTAGGTAGTGACTCACCACAAAAACATAACATGCAATATACCCTCAGTATTTTAGTATAATGAGGCTATTCAATATAAGTATACTGTAGGTTGTCATGGATATTGCAGGTAGGTAGTGACTATTGTAGCGAATATTGTAGGTAGTGACTGCCAGGAAGTGGTCTTTCATGAGGAAGGAAATGTTGAGGAAACCATGCAGACAGAGAACGAACGATATTAAACCGCAGAACCAGATGTTATTTCCCCCTGTCCTTACTTTGTACAGCTTATCCTTCCTTCGTTTATGACGTTTTAATCCCACTTTATATTTTCAAAAAAGTTCCATTGCTATAGTTGGCATAGATAGTAGGTTTTATGAATGGCCTGGTTCAAGTTATTAATAATGGCGACTGCAAAGAAGTGGCCTTGCAATAAGGATTAAATGTATAAGGAAATAATGCGCACGGAGCATGCACGATGTTAAACTGAGAACTAGATATTATTGCCTTCTGTCCTTAATTTGTACAGCTTATCCTTCCGTCGTTTATAAAATTTTAATCCCGTTTCTGTGTATCATAAATACGACTTTCCATTATCAATATTTTTACATAACACTTGTATATTTTATTTGTTTTTAGTATATTCTATAGAACAATACATGACCTATTGAATATCAAAGATCTGTTGAATAAATACTAACTATTTTTACAATTTTAATTATATATTACTTATTACTGTAGTACAATGTATTATTGTCTTGTTGAAATTTGTTAGGTTTGTTCAAGTTAATTACTGCACTTTTTATGATAAGTTTTTTTGTGTATGCTTAAGCCCATATATTAGAACTAAACATGAAGAAGAGGGTAGATATCAGTCTTTGAAACGTAGTTTCTTAAGCCTGGAATAAGAACCGTAGAATAAGTAACTACTTTGCCCAAAGATCTATTTGTTTGATATGTGTTCCAAAACACATTAAATTAGATTGTTCTTGCTAGAACTCTATTATAACTATTTGTCATGATACTCCTATTATCATTTTATGCAATAAAAATTATTATCCAGGTTACCAAGGCTATTTAAAGAGATACAGAAAGGAAAATATATCATAAATTTTACACATTAAATGAGATTGTAATAGAATTTATTCTAACGTTTTAATTTATTCCGTTCATGCAAAACATCATCGAATATAAAATTCGTATCTTAAGTGGTTGCATACAAGATAAGTATGTTAATAGTTTTACCAAATTTCAAAGGCTTAATAAACCGAAATCACTTTGCCAAAGATCAGCTTCGGTGCAATCATCTAGGTAATATACTAGTCGTTGAAGGATCTATATTTATTTACTAAAAACTTTAAATGATCTTTTCTTATCAGAATCTAAATATATTTAATGTTATTAAATAGGCGATAAATAAATGTCACTTAAATAAGTAGCATGTGTTTTACTCTTATTTTAACATTTATATTTTGCAAATTCTATGCCGGTTTTATATTTGTTGATTTCTCTAATATTGAGGATACTATCATTTTACATAAAGTGTATCTCTGTGAGATAAAAGTACCATAAATATCATAAGCCACTATACTCGGCTCCAATGGTTTAGAGAGCCAACTTTCTATTTTTAACACGTTTAACGTTTAATTTCCATAATAAAACGATTAAATAACACAACTAACTAATTTATCGTTTGGCATCCCTCTCAAGTGAAAGTATATGTAGCCCTTTATATGTAATCCTAAGAAGAGAAGCTCGATATATTACCTTGTAGCACTCGCCAGGTGCGCCAAATAGACACAAGCTGTGGTGAACGGTCTGGGGTAATATTGACTCTTGCCCACATAAGAACTGCTTTATTGCCATCTGAGAGACAAGTTGGGTTGTACCTCATATATCACTCGAGTTTGCCTCGGTTGTGTCCATTTTATTTACACTCTGTTTTAAAATGTATGTTTTATCTTCCCTGCTTACGTTTTTGTTTGTATGAGTTTGCATACCTATCGATAACCAAAACGGATGGACATCTTTTATGTGAGTGAGAAATGTTTAACAAACATTCGTTTTGAGTTTAGAAGAAGCAATCCATGTAGTTTAAAATTTGTAATTGCCGATAGAAGATTTGAAAAAATAATACAATTTCGAAAATTTACCATGATAAAATGTTACAATAAATTTTTACACTAAATTTGAAGGATTTAAATGTTCATTATACTTCAGATTAAAAAAGCCCTAAGGCATTACAAAAAAAATTTTATGTGAACTCCTGTGCGATAGCATTGCTTGGATTAACTCTCTCGGGTTGAGAGGCAATTTATTCCAAAATTTGTTTATTTTTTTAATACCTCAGGTCTTTTTAGCTGAAGAAGAGGATGGTTTCTAATCCTCGAAACTTTTGAAGTACCTTGTGCACTTTTTGTCGCTTTTTATAGCGATGGCAAATAAAAAAACATTTTAGATTTTAGATAAATCTTAAATCCCGTACACATGATATCTAACTCATGTTGACATATATGGGTTAGCAGGATAAGGGGTAAGCTTCGAGTCAGCCATAATAAAACAAGGAAAGAAATATTTACACTTGTGAATAATTTATTTTACTTTTACATGCACAGAAAGTTCTAACTCCGCACTTAAAATCGTTTCTATGGTAACTCTTCAAATTTAATTCAACAAAATTCAACTTATTTCTACAGCTAACACACAGTACACAAATTACATCAATCAAGTCTCACACAATTACATGATGTACTGAGCTCTTGGAGCTGCACACATGACAAATTGTAAGTGCCACCATTGTGATGTACGCACCACGGGGGTAAGTTAGTAGCTTTCGTTCAAGGTGCATGTTTTTAAATTAATAAACAGTAAAACACTTCATAATTTATTTATACCCAAGGTTTGCATGCTGACTCCAAAGTTTAATGAACTATTTGGCTGAATAAATCAAATATTACTGGTGTGAGGATTTGATTTATAAGGATTGATATTGGTGTAAGGTGTAAGGATCTATATTCAACCCGATATGGATCACATTCGTACGACGTAACACGTATAGTTACCCCAAGACAGTTTACTTCTACCTTAGGATTGTCAGTAGATCCTTCATTGGGTATCGCAAAAGTTCATTAGGCACATCATTTACCATACATTTCTTGATATTGAGATAAAGATTTGCTCGATAGGTTCGGTTAAATTGCAGAGGATGATCGTGAAGGTTAAACACTCTTGACGTTGAAATGGTGTTACATCCATGAGCGTGAGGGAGAAACTTCCACCTGACCACTTTGACAGCAAGAGGCTGAGAGCTACGCTCCCCTACTACTCTAAAGTGAAACTGCATGATTTTTGGTATGACTTTAACAATAAAATTTGTTATAAAAATTATCGAAATATAACTTTTAATATAGAATCTAATAAAAAAGTTTCTTCATGCTTAGTATTGGTAGAATGGTGTTGGTTTGTTTGAGTGTACTGTATTGCCGATTGAATCTAGTAATATCCTCTAACAATAGCCCTATCTTGAAACATATTTTAATTCACATCCTACCCTTACTTGGTGAATCTCCAATTAGTACTTTGCGTGGTAGAATTTAACCACAAACTTAATCCCTTCCTGAAAATCCTCGTAAGTACTCTAGAAGTAACGATAAGGTTCGTATATCACTAAATATAACAGGATAGGAGTACCCCACACCAAATGTCGCGTAATAAATAGGCTTTACACAGGTTGCTTGAACATCTTATAGCTCATTATTCACTATTCAGTTTTGAAGATTTATGCAAAATTAAAAGTTTACAGATAAAAGCTGTCTCTAGATAAATTGCCACCTGGTAAATAAATTCACCTAGATAAATTCACATTTGTGTTGATTAATTAATTAAATTTTTTTATAGCGGTGTCCAAATTATAAAATTTTCAGCCAGCTAGAGAGGGCTAGAGAGCCAAAAGATTTTCACCAATGTATAACATTTATTTTCCACTCTATTATATTTTATTTTATACGAATATCAATTTAATATATTGTTCATCCTAATATTAACGAAGTACTAAGTTTTTTTTTAAATTTATTTATTCAGCTATTTTATGGTTGTTCATAAAACCGATATACAAATATTGGCTAACACTTTACCAAATCCTGTAAACTGACATACACCATCAGCAAACTTAGCGTTTCGCATATAAAAATTACGCTTTATGCAAACTTTCAAGTCTATGTGTTCAGTTTGTTTTCGAGATATCGTGTGGACAGGCAGACGGAAATAGAATTCTTTCATCCTTTCAAGTGATAAACTCACAAAATATAATGTATTTTCATCTTCTTTCCACAAGTGAAAAAACTAAATAAATCAACCACTTTTGTAGCTGAGAAGAAGAAGCAGTCACGTTAATTTAAAAATGGTTGGTAATTGCTACTATAACCTAAAATTCATTTATTACATACTCGTATGAATACAGATCTCGAACTATAGCTAGTTTTATAGGAGGACTGATTAATAATAGTTTGTTTTTCCCTTTTCAGGGAAGAGCCAGCTATTATTCGGAGTACTGTATATCTAACTACTGTTGAATTTATGCTGGTAGAGTAAGTATCTCCTATAGTATGTATAAACAAATATTCAATACGCCATTTAATTTAAAACACAATGTTGTTGTTATTTAAAAGTAAATTTCACGCAGTACATTCATTTTAATTCTTAATTCCAAGGATTATAAAATAAATATAGCCGATTCTGATTTCTTCCTAATTTAACATTTTACTAAAAAATTCAAGTATCTAATGTTTATGTTACAGCACAAAAAAGTAGTCATTTTGAAACTATTTGGTGTGGTTTTTTATATTAATCCTGTTGCTTTTAATGAGAAGGAAAAAGCAAGACGGATGAAATTAGTGCAGACGAATATTATCAAAAAGGTAAGAAGAAAGATTCTAATAAAAGAAAAGGTGAAACATCCAATAAGAAGGATAACAAGAAGACTCGAACGTCTGATGATACGAAAGGTAAAAAAGATAACAATTCAACAGATGAGGACGACGAAGGAAGAAAAAATGTATCCTCCGTAGACTACTGGAAATTATAAATTTAACAAAGACCATTCATCTGGATGATTCTGCCATAACAATTTAGGTCACACATAAACAATGGTGTTGCTCAACTTGTTTAAGATAGTTTAATGATACTATGTTCTGCCCAAAATATAAGTGATTTCTTACACTTAATTTGTAGATTAAAACCTCAGAAACAGATTTCTTTTCCATAAAAATTTTTATATATATATATATATATCTAAAATTCGATCATGTAGAGACGTTTGAAGGTGGAAAATACACTCTTGGTGTAGTTGTAGACAATATAAAGTAAAATCTCTGAAATATCTTCCTGGGAAGTTGTTTTTTTTACTATTAACACAATGCACTCTGTAATATAAATGTGGGAGAAAGTAAAGTTAGAAAATCATAAATACAATACTGTGATAGTGTTTTAAGTTTACCAGGAAAGTTATTTCTCCTTCCGAACCGTTAAACCTACTCAGTCGTGGTTTATTTTACGCAGGTGGAAATGCTGCTACCAACTCTCCAGTGGAGTCTCTCCAGATCTCATACACATTTATGAGATTGTTGTTTCGTAAAACATTTATTCTGGTGGTTCACGTAAAAAACAAATAATTGGGAATTTATTGAAAAATGACTCTTCATAGTGACTAACTTTAAATCTGTTTCCAAACATATTAGCACAAATATTTGACTAAAATATTGAAAATGAAATACATTTACCTCAGTCTAGAAAATTGACTTTTTAGTCCATAAAAAAGCTCGCAATAAGCATGTGTGTCAAAAGATCATATTTCATATTTTGAAACGTAGTGTTACTGAAGTTTCATCATTGAACGATGGAAAATACCCGGGAAATCATGTATTAAACACGTACACTAGACTCATGTAGCTTGTCATTTCTAGTGTTTCGATAGTTAATACTAGATAGTCAAATGAGTGTATGTAAATCAGCCATATCATAAAATCGTAGTACATGTTAAAATTGTTTATTAACCATATTTTACTATGTATATCGCTTCTGTATGATTTCCAACTATAGAATGTTTTTATTTTTAATTTATATAGAGATAAAGTTGTACTGCATCTATGTCGTAAATAATACTTTGTTGTTGTTTGATTTGTTATAAGGTTTAAGTTTTTCTTTAAAAAGGTTGACTAGCATCCATTACTATGTTTAAGAAACACGAGCAATAATACATTTTATGCTCTCTAGTTGTGCCCGTAAGTATGTAAAATGGTCTAATGTACAATATCCAAGACAGTTTTATTTTAATTATTAATACCAACCGTTATTTGCCAACCGTGTAAATTTAGCTATGCAGATGATGTGGTTGCTTGTATCATATCAATGAAATTGCTCTATACTATAAGGTGCGGTGGTAGTTCTATTACTTGTGTAACTACCGTAGTTAGCGTCTTTATAGAACACGTAAGTGTATTTAATGTCTACTCTATGTAATACAGATATTTGTAATGCATTTTCTTACAAACGTAATAGACAACGCAGAATCGTCTGTCCCAAGGGTATCTGAATTACAATAAGAGAAATACCCCGAGATACAAGGCAAGCGGTGTGCAAGGTCAGAAATATTTCTATAGCTCAGCTCTTTGTGGAGATGCTGCCAGTTTGTCGACCAATCGCGCCATCTGCAGGATAAATATGCTCCTGATTGTTTTCTGATGCTGATCCCTTGTAGCCAACAACGCAGCTGTGTTATATTGATGCATGTGGTGGCCACATTGTGACCATATACCACTAGACTAGGAACGTGTTTGTATACACTCTCAGAACCAAGGCTATAAGATAAGCTAGTTTATAAAATAGATTTTATGTTGAAAATTGAATAATAATAATTGTGAAAAATAAACACTATGTAGACTGCTCATTCTTTTTCCTTAATAAATGTCTTTGCCGCCTATGGTTTTTACATTTCGCATTAACTATTATAATTTTTCAATATAGAGAATATTATTGAATCACTTAATTGCTGATCTCCATATGCACACATTTTCAAAGAGATGTTAAATAATACTTAATCTATTTTAATTATAGATTTGTTCGTGGGACTACTAGAAAGTATTAAAATAAAACAATTAATAGTAAGTCTTTAGTAGTTTTAAATACATTTAGCAATATTCTAGTTTAATTAAACAAATTATAATTAGGCTCGGCTCGACCAGTGGGGCTGCTTGGCTCGACCAGTGGGGCTGCTCGGCTCGACCAGTGGGGCTGCTATTAGAAAGATATTTAATTTAAACCGTTAATCTCTCTTATGTGCAATTATTTCCTTCACGTGTACAATCTTCAAAATAAACACAATACATTTTAATATGACCCAGGTTGTTATAGCCCTACTGGTTAGTTTACGGTTAGCTTTCAAACTCGAGTAGCTAACCTTTTTGACCCGAGTTCAGGCGTAGTAGTCCCTATTGAACCGCAAGCAAACAGAAACAGCACAGTGTTAGTAACAGTGTAATCAATTAAACTAAAGAGTCTAGAGTTTTGGAAATTCAATTTTATACTAACAAATTTTTACACTGTAGTTTATCTTCGCACTGCCAAACCTTTTGCTAACAGGGAAGTTATGAATGAACTCGATGGCGGAAATGCTGAGGGATTAAAATCGGGTCCCTTTCCTGTCACGACGTAGCTCTTGCAGACACTGTCAAAAATACTACTAGAAGTAATAAAATATTTAAGTTGTGTATCTATGCATATAACTGTTTAAATTGCCTCTTACAAGAAAAATTAAGAAAATTTTTTAAGAAGTCAATTTTAAACAACATATATTTTTTCTGTCTAAATTTAGTGGTTACATTGTGAGTAAATCGGCGGGACTAAATTAGATATCCGGCTAAAAGAAACCACATTATTACTCTTAAAATTTTATTTCTTTTAGTATATAGGTGTTCCACTCCATCAATAGATAAACTTTTTGTTGTACTTTATGGAATTTTTGACGTATTTACACCTACTACTTTTAACCATATTTAATCGGATGTTTAGTTGTTGCATTTTTACCGTATTTAATTTTTGTAATAATCACCAAGAAAATGTAATAAGTTGTAAAGAAAAATTATAAGAAACAAATAATCATGCCGTTAGCACATTCAGCACTAAAATTCTCGACTACTTATTTCAACTACAATAGATAGGCTACATACTCTCATTCTAAATTCATACGTGTATACGTTCCCTCCAATTTCAACTACATGCATGCATACTATCGTGCTTGACTACATTGCTACATTAACACTTATTTTAGCTACTGAAGTTCTTACGGCAACAACGGTTGTATTCTTTTGATCTATAATGTTCTTAATTTTGTCATTTTTACACTATTACTGTAAGTTACAAAACAGATAAAAATTGAATACGAAACAAAGTAAATATTACCGAAGAATATTTAAATGTAACTTAAGTGTATACATAAAACGTTTTTCTCTTATTTTATCTTTCGTGAATATTATTATCTGATGTAGTTTTCCGAAGAAGCGTTTGAATTTGTTCACTATCAGTGTTATTCGAGGAGTAAAAAATTAGATTGTTTACTCAACTTACACAAACTAATAGCGGATAGTAGAGTGTACCGAAAATAGTACCGGTATGTACTCGTATATCATTACCTTCGGCCTAATAACCATTGTCTTGACTCAAAAGTATACAAGTATGAATGGTAAAATGTGTTTAAAGTGGGGTAAGAGAACATAATGTTCGGCCAACTGAACAAAGCACGTGGTTTCGCGCTTGGTCTGTTATACAGGGTGTGGCGGAACACCCTTGAAGTACGTAGAGTGAGCATTACCGAGTGCTAGAACACTTTTCCTTTTTGATCTTAAGGAACAATACAATTATTTCCATCTTATAAAATGCCAAGAAATTGCGTAATGTAGGAGGTAGTTATCTATAGAAATCTTTATACGTTTCGGTAGTGTAATCATTGCCATTTCACTAAATCTTTATGGCGAAAATTAAAAGTTAAGGATCTTATCACCGTATTTTCATAGTGTTCCAAAATGTATTAAAACAGGTTTTAAATTAAATATTGTGTGTTTCCCCATAAAACGGGAATGTGCTAATGATTTTACATTCTTATTGCTAAGGTGCTATATCAGAAAATATGTAGTAGGACCACTTTAATTTGGTTTTCCTACTGTCAAAAATGTTATCAACACTAAAAATTCTAAAACTCAAGACACAAAGTATAATTGTTCGTATTTAAAGTTGCGAAGAATTAAAAAATGGCTGTCTAAAAGCATAATTTAAAATGTAAACAAGTTATCTTCAACAAATGAGCTTTGTAACAAATCAAAAGTCTACATTACAATAATTTTACAGACGAACACTCCAAGGCATTAATTATTACGGAGGTTAGCCACGTTCGACGTTCTGTGGAAGATGGATTCATGAATTACACATTCATGCCATGAATCCCATTAAAGCCGGTAGATCGATTTTATCCTATCAGACAAGACCGTTGGCTGAAACTGCCTTGCTTACTTTCATACAGGACTGTTGTAAGCAAGGATACTTATTGTGTTAAATCACGGCTTTGTAATAACATTTTAGAGCAGCCCTCTTTAAAACAGACCATGATATGGGACATTCCACCTAGTGAATATTACATTAAGCACTCATTTTGGCGAATGTGGTTTTATTTTTTATGAAAATGCTTCTGCAAAAATGTATTAAATAATACATCTTAAAAAATTTTAAGATTAACTATTTATCTTCTTTTATCTTGTATTCTTCAAAATATATAAACTTTACAAACAAGATTATTAAGGAATATAATCTAACCACATTAACAAGTTGCGTGGTTAGATAAAACTAAACAGTAAACAAGGAAAGGTCTGATAAAAGTCCGGTTTTCTCTGAAAAGGACTTGATGTGCAGATCACTGTGGTATATTGAAAGTTTCTCACTATATTTAACTAAAATCAACGTCAAAATAAAAATACATTAACGTTGATAAGAGTACAACTTAATCAATTTAAACTCTAGTCAATCTTATTCTTACATACAATGTTTAAATATACATAAAAGACTAATATATTGAAGACTTTAAATCATCTATGTAAAAAATACAATTTATCTAATGACAATATTATCTTAACATTTTAGAGTAATGGAAACAATATTAAGATTCTACAAACTGTTTTGTTATATTGGTTAATAATTAATAGAGAATACAATAAAATAAAAATAATTGTCCATAAAGGGGACGAATTTTAGTTTGCATATGAGAAAAAGAATGAATTCATTTAAGAATATTTTAGACTAATCTGTTGTGTATAATATCTATCTGTTCAGTTTGACTAAGTAACCAATTAGTTATAGCATTACAAAAAGAATTTAAGGTTTTAATTTTTTTAATTTTATTTGGAATTGATTAAACAAATGTGGACCCATGTAGGAAAACGAACGCCTGAAAGCTAGTTTATTAACTTTGGGTTTTTGGATAAGACCTCTTTGCAAATTTCTTGTGACATATTGTTTTTGTTGTTCAATATTATTTCTATTTCCACTTCTTATAAAAAATAATCTTAATACTTTATAAATAAAAAATATATTGTATGAGAAAAGTTTGTAAATTTAAATAAATATATAGGAGCAAGTACTTTTTGTGATTCAATGTTTATTGAAATTTTATATACATATATAAATTATGTGAATAAATAATTCCCCGTAGGAAAGTAAATAAGTATAACAAAAAAAAGGTATTAGTACGCAACATCGCGTGTCCAGTAACAGGCTTTGCTGAGGTTGCTTGCAAAGTTTTAAACCTATTGTTCATTCTTGGAATGTCCTACGGATAGATAGATGGCCATTCAGGCAATAATACTGAAAAGACATTATCACATTCTCCTGACAGACTGTAGAGTAGCCTTGTAATTAATTTATTAAATAAAACATGTTAATTTTTTTTCCAAGCAAGCTGTGCCAAACACATGGAAAGGTACATTTTTTGTCAATTTATGGGAAATAATGAATTTTTGAACTGGTAACTGTTTTAACAGACAGAAAAGAAATTGATAGCCTTCTAATTGATAACGCAAAGCCGAATTTTATGGCTATGCAATCACCATCACAAAACCCATCCTTGTCAATGTAGCATGGAATTTCGTGCAAAATTAAAATCTTAAAAGTAAATTCTTCCTCGTTTTATTTGCTGCATGATACATTCACATTGTTGCTATTTAAGTTAGGTTTTATATCAGGGTTCAAATAATAAAAGTTTCGGTGAGCTATGGAGAGTTATACAACACAATAGAAGTCATACCTTGTCATCATCATTAAATTTCCAATGTGTTATATTTTATTTTGCATCTATGAATTACAAAGTAATACATTGAAACCCTTTGTAATTGTACTCACTTTGTGACACATTTATTTATTTATTCTGCTTTTTCCTCGTTGGCAAAATAAATACTCGTAAGACAAATGTAAACATATTTGACAATGCTCAGAAAACACCTACGGAGTGGCAAGTACCATAATTGACCTCAGTGTTGCTTATACAAAAATAAATTTTCATGAAAAACTTCAAGACTGTACTTTTTGAAGATATCGTGCAGACATACTGATAGATAGACAAACCTGCAGACAGAAATTAACGATCAGCCAATTAGGATGGGGATTTAATGAGACATTGCACTCTCCTAGCTCAATATTTACCTTCTGTGAGAGCACAAGTTTTGCAATCTGGTAGGAATTAGAGGCAGATATCCCCTTTCTTTTAGCGTATACAGTTGTTGGTGTATAGTTTACATTATAATGTAGTAATTACGGGTGACCTGCATAGGTTTAGTGTTTTTAAATGATTCTATTTACAATTATGTGTGGAAAGTAGGAGTACGACACCTACATGTACCGAACTGGTTGCGCAAAGTTTCAATAAAATAGGCCAGTTCCTTTCAATACTATGATGGTACTCAGTTTCTTTACTCATTTATTTAGTCTACGTTTTTCTCGTGCCACCATGGTAGGATTTACATAACCAAAGTAAAAATGATCCATAACACTCAGTAAAATCGTATAAAATGACTGGCACTGTTATCGAATTTAATTTTGACTATATAAACATTTATATAAATCTAAATTAAGCTTCATAAAAAAGTTTAAGGTATAGGGCAGTTCATTCTCGAGATATGCAGATTGAGACAGAGGGAAATAAATATTTTTACAGTCCTTCAAGTGATAAGTTTGGTTAGTGGACGGCAAAAAGATTCTAGTTACTAGTAGTAATGGTTTTAGACTACTTGGGCAGTATGTATGAAGAAGTAATAAATATTTTTGACAAGGAATAATCAATGATTCAAATAAAACCAAACTTTAATTGCCTTTTGAAAACGGTAACTCCTCACGAAAATACGGAGGCCTATTCCTTTTGGGATGTTTCTTGAAAATGTCCGAACAAAAACATCCGTTTCAATACACTAATATCTCTGTTGAGTAATAATATAGACAAACAAATTAATACAAAAATTATTGTTTAAATTATTGTTTTTATTTAAGAAGCAGAAAATGTTTAGTGATATGTTATAGGTTTATTTTTGGTATTATCGTGCAGGTGTATCTTCATCCGTGAGATACGATATACTAATACTTCAGGTATTAACAGTTAATCTATACTGTTTTAGCGTCATTGCAATTGCCTACCATTTTTCGTTACCTAGGAAATCAGATCTCAATGTCAAAACATACTCGTATTTTGGTGAATGTTAGTTAAATATTTAATTAAAATAGTCAGCTTTTCCAAATTGAGTTTGAAATATTCCGTGATACCAAAAGTTGTCTGTAAGAAATGACAGATGCAGTTCTTGGGTTAGGCGGGAGTCTGACAGTAGTGTTGGTAGCCCTGGTCCTACTGCTGGTGGGAGTGCTCATGGTCAGGGTGTGGCGGAGGCGAAGGCAGCGTCCTCCGGACACCACTACGAGCTCCGATGTGTCGCCCAGGGACTCCGACTTCAGCTTGGAGAACTACAAGCGAGATCGGGTGAAGCGGAAGGCGGTGAAATTCGACGCAGCCACCGCTCGTCATCTCTCAGCAATGTTCGAGAACGTCGCGAACACCAACAGAGGATTGAATAACATAGTCACCACTTCAGCAACCACTTGACAGTTCTAAATATAATGAGAGCGTAATACATCTTTCTTAAACAGGTGTTCATTTTTAGTTCTTTATAGCATTGCTTAAAAAATTAATTACATGTGTACTTTAATACCTCATTAAGAATGAAATTTGAGCTTAGCTTACTTCAGTTTGAAACTTGAAAATTAACAGTATTTCAAGAATTGTCTAGCTGAATTATATGGATTGTTATTACCTCCTTTTTTATTAATTTCAGTTTGTTCCTAGAGCAGGTTTTAGTTTGAGTACTGTCCCTTGTATTAGTAAAATATATTTTAAGAACAATTTGGAAGTTAAATTTAAATTGAGTACATATTTTGCATAACCATAGAAACTATCAGGCCACAGTAGTTAATGTTTCCAGTATAATTAATTTAATTTATTGTCCGTCAATCCAAGAGTGACATCATTGTGTCCATGTAATTTATAAGATAATTACTGTTTGGTTTACTATTTAATTCTATTGATATATCAAAATATCGCTTTTGCTCATGAATTATATGGTTTATCTGCCTATTCATTAGTAAACCTTTCAGCACAGAATGGAGAATAAGTCATATGAACATCATACCTCGGAATTTCTTTTGATGCGATACTTCTATTGCATGTTTTAAAGGAATGTAAAATAAGGGTTTGGAGCTCTAGGTTAAGTTAAATTAGTTTAAAATCCAAAGAGATCTTTATTTATCGAAATTCATGTAATTTAGTCGGTTCCATCCAAGTTGTTACATGTGCTAAAACATAAAAAGTTTCCAGTCTAGTAGGAAGAGGGCAATAAAAAAAGGCGATTGACCATAGAAAAAGACTTCCTGTACCTATTCAAAATACAAATTTTAATTGTGAATTGCGTACTGGCCACGATTAATCAGAGGGTTCACTTCTGGCTGGTTCATACCCTCCAGTTGACCGTATACCGGCTACAGCATAAATTTATGTGTCACTTAAATCTGGACAACCTTATGTATGCCCAGAAGTGGCAAAAGTCTAACCGGTAACATTAGAATATTAGGGTGTAAAGGTAGATCGATAGGTCTAGTTTACCGCGGGAGATAATTGTTAGAAGTGGCTAACTGTTAAAGGTTTTTGCTAGCCTAGACATAAAACTGTGCTACACCCTACTTGCTTTGACTGGAGAGGCTGGTACAGAGCTGGCCTCCCCCTTTTTCCATGGAGGCATTACTCAGATTAATGCCTAAAAGCTGGCCTCCCCTTTTTCCATGGAGGCATTACTCAGATTAATGCCTAAAAGCTTCCTCGTAAATCTTCACAGGAGGCTGTTCCTTACCCCCCACCCTTACCCGTGCAGAATATAATGTCACAACCGGGAAGCAGCGGAAAGATACTTTTAGGAGTAAGCGCAATCTCTCAGTTTCTGGTCTTAATAGAAAAAACCAGATTTCGTCAATTACTATTACAATACGCACTCCATTGTGCTTGAATGCTACACCTCATAGTGCATACATACTTTATCTCGTAGTGCTTACATTATATAAATTCGAGATGGTCAGTACATACATTTAAAATGCTTCAAAAATACACGATACAAAATAATTAGCACGCATTAATTTATAATAGAGGTGATAAATTAACAATGTACGACAACTGTAGTATTTATTATTGTACCATATTGTTACATAAGAAGTTATTTGTAGTAAAATATCGAAGGAATATGTGGGTTGTAAGTTTTTCGCTTATCCCCCCCCCCCACCCCCCCCCCCCCCCACCCCCCCCCCCCCCCACCCCCCCCCCCCCCCACCCCCCCCCCCCCCCACCCCCCCCCCCCCCCACCCCCCCACCGATATTTATTGTAGTTTACAACTGAAAACAATATTTAACAGTTTTTTTTATTTAGTGCGTTCATTCTGCATATTAAGCTGATTAAATCTTAATGATGTTTAAAAACATTAAAAATTCATATATATATATATATATATATATATATCAAAATTGTATGTGCAAGAGTTGATATGTGTGCGTGTGTTTAAATAATCACGTAACAACTTCTGAACCAATTGTACTGAAATTGTACATAAACATTCTTGGGGCCCCTTATTACCTAGGCCTATTCTTACACCTATTTCGTGTAAACATTGTTTTGTGACAGCAATATAAATTTCAAGCCAATATTAAGTACGTAGTGCATGGTCAGTAGTGTAAGGCGTATATCGATGACACAGTTACTATAAATCTAACTTTTACAATAAATTAAAAGACTATTATAAAACTTCTAAAGGATTCTTAGGCGAGTCCTTTATACAGTTATTATTATTTATATGTGTTATAAGTTCGCATTGTCAAATTTATTTAGATGTGTATATTTAAAAAAATGCCTTATAGAACAATTTTCAGTAGTTCTTCACTAGGTTGATTTTGGTGCTCGTAAAAATGCTTTTTATAATTATTATAATCCAGGTTTTTTCGAATCAAAACTATATCAAAAAATTCTTGCGAAATTCAAATATTGATATATTTAGATCTTGTTATGCAGATACATCCTTAACCATCAGATATTAAACCGAAACAGTGGCCGATAACAATAAACTTTCGACTGCAAAAGAGATTTGGAAAGAGCCGGCGCTTTATCACGATTGGATGAAACTTAAAAGAAACAACGACCAACTATGATCCAATATGGTATCGTTAATTCAGAATTCCAGAGGTAGGATAATTTGGTAATGTCTTTTTTATTACAGCTATTTTCTTTCCTGATTATATGCAATGTTTTCCTAGATTGTATGTTTGGTTTTTTCATGTTCATATTTAGTTTTCTTCAGTAAAATTCTGCCATTGACTGTTGCATTTTTAATCATTACCATCTAACTCGTACTTCTACTCTCCTCCTTGTTTTCCTTGACAAGATACTCGGGACAGATGTGGATATTTATTCATTTGTGTAGATATTAAACGGCTTGGTTTCCCTAAGTAGACTGCGCTACAACTACATGGAATTTCCGTAGACTTCCGACTTACACAGTGGTATCGTTTTCCTTTCCTCACTGGGTTCAAACCATTCTTCAATTTTGAGTAGCCTTAGTGCAATTTATTACAGTCCTCTTTAAAAATCCTCACAATTTTATAGGTTGTTCCTTGTACATAACGCAGACTGCCGAATATTGGTAATTCCTCTCTTTGAATTTGATTAAAATAGGATACGTTACTTTCGTACTTCGTTTTAAAAACACTCATTAAAACTTTACCCGTTTATTGATAGTTCTGATTATGAACTTCAAAATCCAGCCTGCACTCACAATATAAGCAGGATAACATGTGGTTCTTTAGCATTAGTAAACTGAGTACACACAAAAATATATAAATTAAATTACGGCAAACTTAGCATATGATTAATAATAAACATTGAACTTTTATTATAATTTAAACAGATTATCATGAATTTGTATGATATTACGATACTTAGGATAAAACGCGCATTGCATCACGGACACTGGAATGATACACATACCACATCTGTAAGTATACAATTCCTATGCATGCCAAGCGCACGTCGAGCACTTTATCTCTTGGCTGGAATTGGAAGTGACATTTTATTACAACAGTTAAGCCAAATTTATGAAGATATAAGAGGGTGAATTTTTAGCAGTTTTATTTTATGCATATATTTACTAAATAACAATTATTATAATAATTTTAGTACTGATGGTTGAAACCACCAAGAACTGTCTACTGTACGGAGGCGATACTTGAATTAAAAGACCTACGTCGTAACACATTTCGTCGACAAAATAATCAGTGACAACTGATAAGTAGCCAATAGTAGATAACGAATGCTAAGAAGAAAATAGAATGGTGAAAATTCAGGGATTCTTAAAAGTAGTTTCTTTTATCTTTATTGTTTTATTGTAGAAGAAGTTCTTGAAGTCATAGTGTTAATATGCAATGATTTTTTAAACACTCTCTGTTCCGTTTACGTTATGTTTCCTTGTAGTTGGGTTTTTTTATATTGGTAACAAAATGGTCCTATTTCAACAGAAATCTTGTTTTAAGTTGTCTCGAGGAATATCGATTTCGAGACGAAGTGTACTTTTCCTACCTTCTTCTTTCTTTACTCTTTACAAGCCTTTTGTTGAATTATAGTTGGAACATAATATTTGTTAGAAGGTACTTGAAACAAATTTATATTTTATAATGCATCTGTAGGATACAGTTACATCAATTTTATAGTTATATTTAATATAAAATTTATTCCTTATATGTATTTAACGCCTATGAAAACAAAAAATAATTCATAAATACATAAATTGGATGATTGGTACACCAGATCCCATATAGCAAGATTTTTTACCCCTTAATTGTGTTTGATCATATTCTTTTCGTTTCTTAGTTATTATTGCTTTTTCTTACTTATATGAAACAGTAGCGAAAAGCAGATTAGATAGCTTACTACAAAAAAATTGAAAGTAACTTCCGTATTACAGTACTGTCAAACACGACTTTTGTAGTTTTAATTTGATTCTATGCATTAAAGTGAAGTGGAATTGAAGAAAAAACTACTATAATTTCTTCGCAGAATGTTCAGCAACGTTTTTCATGTTTCTGCTGATTATGTCCCGTATTATGCTGTACCAGCTCATTAAAAAACAACGCAAGGGCTTATATATTACATAAAGCAGGATTTTAAGTACATACAGATGCAACGTGAGAAGCTGTAACTTGGGAAGTATTTTATTTCGTAACTTGGTATTTGAAAGACGTGATTTATCCAATACAAAACAGAAGTAAAGCATAAAACATAAGCTGCTTGGTTATACGTCAGCTTAGGAAACCATTGCATGTCTTGCCACAACATGCCAGTAAATATTTAGTATGATATGTTACAGAATTACAGAAGACTGAAATGAAATATACGCGGGATAAACATGTGGTACTTTTAGCATTAGTAACTGAGAACACACAAAAAATATATAAATTAAATGACTCCAACCTTAGCATAGGATTAATAATAAACAATGAATTTTTCTCATCATTTAACAGGTTACCATGAATTTGTATGATATTATGATACTTAGGATACACGCGCATTGCATCACGGACACTGGAATGATACACATACCACCGCTGTAAGTATACAATTCCTATGCATGCCTAGCGCACGTCGAGCACTTTATCTCTTGGCCTGAAAAGTGACATTTTATTACAACAGCCAAGCCACATTTATGAAGATATAAGAGCGTGAATTTGAGCAGTTTTATTTTATGCATACTTACTAAATAACAATTATTATAATAATTTTAGAATCAATTGTCTAAAAACATACCAGTAAATATTTAGTACTATATATTGCAATTACGGAAGACTGAAATGAAAAGATTTCCACCTGTGAAATAAGATTATGTGTCATAAAGAAGTCCATTCTCGATGAAAGTGCGGCGTGGAAAATAAAGAAGTGGTGTTATCGCCATTAGGCTGTTGCGGGAGACCTGTTTGGCCTGGATTACTTCGGAGTTGGCGTTTCATTTCATAAGCTTTTGTCCAGCAATAGTAATACAAAAACCCTACGCTACTGCTTGCTTTTATTTTGATAACAATATAAACGTACACTGATAACAGTTTACAATCACCTGTATCTGTTGGATTTATCAGAAACCTAATTGTCTAAGCCAATAATATAAAATGTAAGCGAACTATAAACAACTTTATAAATTTTAAATTTATAGTTTTATTAAAAATGTACAGTTAAATGGGTAGTTATAAACGCACGCACGCACAGGAAGACACAAACAACTAACTCCAAGATACATTAAAACAATATTATACCACATTTTATACAACTGTAGCATTATAAAAAAAATTGTGATTTTTTGAGAGCTTTATATTAAGGCCCGCACTTTTTCAGAAAGTCATAGTTTAAGTTTTTTTATTTTGTGCCATAAGTTGCTGGCAGAATGTAAAACAATTGAATATCGTAAAAAAAAATATTTTAACGTAAACATTTTAAAACTCTGGCTTATCCACTGTTTTTTCTCTTTGATACATGCATAATTCTTGTATTATAACTGCGTGAGTTGTTCTGGAACTCGAGATTAAAACTACAAGAAAATATTTTTGCACTGACTCAAACATCATCAGTCTACGTCTACATTTCTTGTTCTCGGGGTTAAAGGTACTAACATAATGTTCATATACCGTGTAATTGTTAAAATAGGCCTTCGATTCGTATTTCATTAGGATTTGGCTCAGAGAGAAAGTCAAGTTTACTCTAACAAATCATGAATCCTCATAACTATACCCGGGTAAATCATTCTCATGAGTTTAAGTGGAGGAAGATGTAGAAACACATTAGACCTTTACATCACATATAACTGATTAGCTCACGATTTACCACGTCTAAGCAATCCAAATCGACTAAAACGTACCATTTTATTTTTGGCTATGCACGCCTTTTTGTAAGAGAAAGTAGAATAATTTTACTGAACTAAAATAAAAGTATTCGCCATTCCCATCGATGTGTGCCAGGATTACATTTTCAGCTATTTCTTAAAAAAATTGAACAAATTAAATAAACTTGTTGTTCCGACTGTTGTACTTAAACACACACCACCACTACTTGCCCAGGCTTATTTTTCACATATTTACTCGAAAACTAAGATCAAATTAATTAAATTAATTTTTCTTTCTAATCGTCGTCAGTTATAATTAACTTCCAGGACTTAATTCTAATATTTATACTTATTTATGAATAAAATATATTTATAACATGAAAAAGGCTTGATACTGTACAAAATTAGGTAATCGAAACAATTAACATCTTATATATATAAAAATCTTGAGTCACGATGTATGTTGCCAATAAACTCCAAAACAACTGAACCAATTTCAATCAAATTTCACATGTATCCGTAATTTAGTCTAACTTAGAAGATAGGATAGTTATTATCTGAATTATTCGCTTATGTCGTGAATATAAACGAATAAAATGAAGAAAAGTTTTCAAAGCGCCTGCACAGTATAACCTGCAATTACGAGATAGATACGTATATTAAACAGTGAAACACTATTTGAAGGCGCTAAGTTATGATGTATAATTGTCTAAACTAAATTTTTGGTTGAACTTAAAGGTTGAGTGGTAGACCACTTTGTAATAAAATACATTATGCATGTACAATACATTTTTGACATATTTTCTTGATCGTGACATCAAGGTAAAATCTACATCGGTGTTGGAAATATAATTTACTTCAACCAGAAATGCTCATACGCGGGCAAAACTTACGAAAAGCGTGCGAAGCCGCGGGAAACAGCTAGTTATTCTATATAAAAGATCAACACAAGATTACATTCCAGTTCCCATGATGATTAATGTGTGTAAATTTTAATAATTGTGTTTCATTTAAGTTGAGGTGTCTTAGTAACTAAATAATAGATATATCAATGCACAAACAAAATATTATATTTCAAAGAAAACTTTATTTTAGACAAACCGACACATTTTGAACGCCAAACACGTACTGATAATCTAGATTGGCCTAAAAGAAAAGTTCAGTTCTCCGATAAAAGAGACCATATTATCAGGAGGCTTTGCTACAGTTTACTTTTGTAATATTCTTTTTGTATTTTATTTAAGTTTAAATTTAATCTTAATAGTGTGGTAAATAATTTATAATTAAACTTTGATTTTTGCTGTTATTAAAATTTGATTGAACAGTTTGATACTTAGAGAAAACAAAATAATATATTAGTTTGTTATAGATAAACAGGCTATTTCTTTAGCAGAGTTGGGTTTAATCATTGAGAAGTCACCCCGTTTTGATAGCTAAGATCAACGCAGCATGGGTGATTTAATAAGTTACTTCATTATAATGAGTGGGGTACAAAATTATTAGTACATATTATTCAGTTTTAACACAATTATTTTAATCATATATTGATTAGTAAAGGTTTACCAAATTGAAATCCAAAAACAACTGAATTATAACGCTGGCACTTTATATAACCATTGTCGACTAAAATTTAATTTGCTGTGACTTAAGCATTGACAAATAATTTTTTTTTAATATGGTTGTAGAGCCATAACGTAATGGGATGAAATACGCAGATTTATCGCGTAAGTGGTGCTGTAAGGCATACGTCGACAGTCACATGTGAACAAATTAAACTGTGTTTGAATTCCTCGATAAAAAGATAAATTTTTCGTCAGATATTATCACAAACATAAAGTGAATGTGCTGCACAAACAACGCAGTAATGTGTTATTTATCTAATTATTTGTATAAAAGAATCGTCTTATAATATATATTTGCAAGCACATTTTTAAACGGATTCCGTAGACCACTCGGTGTCTCTTAAAGCACAATAATACACGTGTGCCCTTTCAAGTTTCAGAATGTATGGGGGGAGTAATGTGTAACTAAAGGTGACTTGTTTAAGTGTCTCGTATACAATGTACATGATGTGCAAGATGTTCTCTTCAAAATTTCCATGTTGTTAAGGTAAAAACGTTCTATTATAGTATAATAAAAGCCATTAAAATCAATTTAGACGTATAAAAATAAAATTTTTGCAACATTATTGATTTGAATTCTACACAATGTAACTGTTAGATTGATTTTCGAGTTTCCACCTGAAATAGTATCATGTGTGGGAGCGACGCGATACGTGATGGAAATATTTTTGGACAAAAGGCGTAATGGGAACGAAATTGAAATCCACCAGCCATGTGTGAATGAAATATAACAGGCGTGATAATTCCTTTGTTAGCTTTTTTGGCTAGTAGTACCTCCATTGGGTTTTTTGCAGAGAACAACAAAACTGCAGAGAATAACTTTTTTATTTGATTCAGAATGAGGCAACCGGGGACAAGGTATATTAGTTTCAACTACATTATACTCGTAGATTTAGCTAAAGGATTTAAACTAAACAGGACACATTTTACTATCGTTCTGCACCCAGCGTCCAACCACATACAACTGACCAGAGACCAATAGTCAATGGCGAAGGTCCCGCCAGAAACAAAATGGCGGTAAAAAGGGAGAGAGAGAGATAGAGAGAAATTAAATTTCAAAGAAAAGCAGTACTTAATCTTTTATAAACCCTTGTTTCTTTTGTTTATATGTTATAATTCAAATCTTAAGAGGTGGTCTAACTAAACGCTGAGATACATTTCGAACAAACGTTTTTACTTTACTTATTAAAGTTATCCACATTAAATTATTATAATTTTTCTAGATTTTTATATAAACTGATATATAGAAAACATTTTATCTAATATACTAATAATAGATTTAACTGATGTAGTTAGATAATGTTAAATATTCAAAAATTAATATAGAAATGCTATTGAGATTAGATCCATAAGGGAATTTGAAGTCTAAATTCGAGAAGCTTAATCTAATTAAGGCACTGCAAGAAAATAGCATGACCAAAGCGATTATTTACAGGAAGTCCTTATTCGGCGATTCTAGCGTTTGAAACGGTGACTATGAGAACTACGCGATGGAAAGAATTAGAAAGTACAAGTGCCAGAGCCTTGAGTTCCCTGCTTGTGGATGGGTTTAAGTTTTAATTCTTCCGTTTCAAAAACATAAACCTACATATGTGATATCCATGTTTCTTATCAGGTACCAACAGCAAAAGTGTTGTATACTAAGGTTATTTCACAGTATTTTCTTGTGAATGTTGAGTTTAGCTCCAATTCATCTCTATCTTAGTTCTACTTTAGGAATCCGACGCTGTTACATTGACTCATTGAATATGTAGTTTAAGAGAACTGTAGCTAAACTCATACTTCTCATTGATAACCCTTCCTACACAACTGAGTTCTATGTAGAAAACTCGCTTTCTCCACCGTTCTTAGAGGTCGTGTTTAAAACATCGTAGTGCACTTAATAAGTGCGATATTGTGCTCTTAATAAGACAATGAGAATACTTCTCCACCTAGATTACACTATATTTTGTACAAGCTATCTGTGATGTTGTAGCGATATAAATAGTTCCATTTGAGCTTCTTTGTCAGCGACCCTTTTTGGATATCGTCAGACCAGCATGATTCCTTGTATGAGAAGTTCAAATCTCGGATGCTGCACTAAGTATAATGTTAACTCAACATTCACATCGATTCAAACCTTCTCACTAAAGCTACGTTATGTATATGTTTCTATTATTAGAAATTATAAATAGATTTTTAAAATCAATTTAGTTAATCCTTATTTTTAACACAAATGCGGATGTTCGTGATTTTACATATGCGATTCGAGGTATGAATTGTGCAGTATAAAGGCATGTTATAATCAATTAAAAGAAGCTAAACGTTATTTAATTAAATACCTCACTTCTCCCAATGTGCATATTGCAGCTGAATAGCTTCGATATTTAATTTTTGTAATTCATGAAACGCTTAGTTGATTAAATACTGCTGTCCTGTATTTGATCTGCAGTTTAGCCATTCTATTAAGTAATGCATTCAATCGTTAAACCTTCACTGTACAAATTAAAATAGTTATTCACATCAAATATAAATCCAATATGTAAACAGTTTCAGAAAGTACGTAGGAGTTATTGAATATGAAGTATTTTTACTATTATAATATAGACAAGACGTATATAGTAGTAATCAAATACTAATCATACTAGTTACTTCAACATAGTTATTAATGAAAACCTCTTAATTTTTTACCTTTAAACTGGTAAGATAATTAACTCCATTTCCGTTTTAGCTGAAGATACCTGTTAAAAAGGGAATTGCCCACAGACCTGTCCACTGGTTCATCCCCAATATATTTTTTTCACGTTTTAATTGAAGAAATATATTTAAAACGTTAGTTTCAATAGTATATGTATTTAAATACATAGCCAGCAAAACAACTTTACCCCCTAGTTTCCTCAAAAATGTAGGTAACAGTAATGAAATTAATAACTTAACTCTAATTTTACGTCTCACAATCACAACACTTAAGAATAAGAATTCTTACCAGTATTAAGACACAAATGTGAGATGGGTCGGGTTTCTGTAAGGATATTTTCTAGTTATACTTAACTTAACAGTTCACATATGGACACAATGACTCCTCCACGATACTAATATTAGTTAGAAATAAAGATGTGAGTGACAATCACCTAAACTTAGTGAAAGAAGTAAAAAAAGTCAAACCATCCTTAAAATAGAGGTTAAACTCTGAGCTACCTGTTATCTAGATATTTTTCGTTCCGCTTTAAGAACCATTTTATAAGGAAGGACCGTAGGTGTTCTTCACGAAACGAAATATTTTTTCATCTTAGAGATTTTAAATAACGAGACTCTATAGTAATTAATTTAAAAAATATCTCACGTCTTAGTTATTTTATTTTACATATATTTATGATACATTTGAGAGTTTTAACAACTGAGCCAATAAAACGGTTACATGTAGTCACCGATGTTCGGCACGATGCAGGCGAGCAGCTTTGTATTTTGTTTGCAGCGTCAAACTCCACAGTAATCCTCTGTACTTTAGCAATTCCGATTGACTACAGTTTTACTGTTCCAGTTCTGGTTGACGCTTCCCCTTGTTTTTCCATCAATATAAAATGCAGTTGCAGAATCAAAGGTATTAAAAATAGAAAGGAATACATTTTTACTACCGTGTAAGCAGTAGTTAGTCATTTTTATACATTGATCAATACCTGTACGGCAATGTCTTATCGCTATAAAGATAACGAACTTGATACTTGTCAGACAGCCCCCGAAGTCCTGCTTTTTCTATAAAATACATATTTGCAAATGAAACTAAAATATTTGCTAGCTCTCTCAGATATTTTTGGTCATACCTTTTAGAATGTTGTTAAGTTTCTTAACTTAACAACAACATTCTAAAACTTTAACTTTATATAAAGTTTATATCTTTATAACTGTCTCGAAGGATGTTTTTTGTTCGTCGCCACCAATGATTTGAGGCATAAGTGTCAGATCTAAATAGTAACGCAAACCACGGAATTAGTCTTTATAATTTTTTAAACAAGATTATAAAATATTTGTGATTTAGAACGGTCTGAAACTAATGCTCCAGTCTCACTACCATATAATAGAAAACAATTATTGAGGGTCAATCACAAATGCCTGAAAAATATTGTTTTACAGTTTACAAGCTGTAGGCACGTAAAGAACTTGGCCGATTTATTTAGCAACACAAAATTATTGTATAATAGAACTAATATTAGCTTAAGATATTCGTACTTTAAATAATTAAAAGAAAATTACTAAAAATACTAACGCATTAATATTATTAGCTCTAAATCAGATTAGGAATTTTTGGAATACCGTAGGTAAAATATTTGCAGATTCACTTGTTGTATTACAGTTTAGGCATTGACTATATTCATTGAGTATTTTCGGCTGTGAGATGATCTTCTATTTTGCTGTTCATAGACTCCAAGTATATAGTAGCTGCAGAAACATACCGTAATAAACCATCGGAAACAATGAAAGTATGTAGTAGTGCTGAACCAGTCATTTAAAAGCAATCATTTCTAGTACTACCAATTGAAGAGAAAATTGGACATGAAATGAAAACTTCTAATGATTTAATACAGCTAGATTGTTTTCAAACGGCAGGTCCATAAACATACAAACACAGTACTGCTGGCAGAGATTGAGTGAGAGTGTGTATTTAACATGTTAATAGGATACAGGTGTGTGATACACTCCATGGCAGTTGTTATCCGATATTTATTGCACTTGCTAAACCCGATACAATTTCGGTACACACCAATTTACAACCGGGCTCATTCACAACGTTGACGGGTATTTACTGATTCAATTGAGGCTTTAAATACTTTACAGAATATAATTAAACCGGTATTTCGTACCTGAGCAATAAGTAGATAAAACCACTGATTTTTCATAATAATATCATAGTAACGCTATAGTGATATACAATATGGAGTGTAAAATTGTATCGTAAAATATGAAATAAAAAGGCCACAAAGAACATAAATTTACTATATTATCAAGTTAAATGGTTTAAATCAATAAATTATATTTAACTTTGAAAAGAGATTAAAATTTAAAGACGGTCAATGGACTATCTTTGGAAACTAAAACTCTCTAAAGCAATAAAATAAGCAATTTAATAATGAACTTGTACTCGTTATGATATTGTAACCGCAATATTGCAGATTTAGAACAATAATATTTAACGTTTTATTTTATGAGGCCTCTGAGCAAGGTTATCATCAAGTGTCAGTGCAAGAAACAAAATTTTTTAAATTTCCTCAAGAAACCTTAGTCCAAAATTGAAATCTTAACCATACTGTTTAGACTTGTCATGTAAATAGCAGACAACTATTCATTTTCACTTATCTCGAGTGAGCTAAAATACAAAACTACGAAAGTGTTCAATGAAATTAGAATAACTATCAAATTCAAAAACTAACCGTACAAGACCCTGTTTTATATTGTAATATCAGTAGAGGAAACCAAAAGAAGAAAGTTGACACCTAATCTCGAAAAAATTGTGTTGTCTCAAAGTCATGTTCTAACATTAACCATGGTAAACGTGCGTACTCCTGCTATTCTTTCAAATTATCCATCGTTAATGACGAAGTTGAAATCATAGTTGCTTTTTAATTGTGTAGAGCGGAATATCTAAAATATAATCAGAGGGAATATTATTATTATATTATATCTTTAAACTTTTTGATACATTACCGTTCGACTTGAAGCAAAAGTCACGCTGATGAGGAGCGATTTTCATCTTTGAGGTAATGTCTCTGCGATTTTCAAGAAAAAGTAGTTTGAATTTATACAATGCAAATTTACCTTCGATGAAATATGAGGACTTACTATGAGGCTCCCGGGGAAGTTGTTGAGCATTAACACCTAATAAATTTGTTCTGGCTTAAACCAACTACTATGTGCAATTTATTGTTTATGTTCAAAGGTTTTTTTGGGGGGGGGCTAGAGGCTCCCCTTATATACGACTATGTGTCTTATATTTTGAAACGTATTTATTTTTATCCCCTTTATAGAAATAACTTAGAATCAAAACAGCACGTTAGAGATGCGATATCGGTTATTAAATTATACTCTTTGAAAACCCTTGTCACATGTTGTCAAATTTTATTCAAATTGGGTTAGGACGAATATTTTAAAGTTAGAAATGTTTGCACAACACTGCTGGCAGAGATTGAGTGAAAGGGATTAATTAACATGTAAATGTGGCTCAGGTGTTTGATGTTCTCCGTGCAGATAGCAATCCGATATTTATTGTACTTTACAACTGAAAACAATATTTAACAGTTTTTTTTATTTAGTGCGTTCATTCTGCATATTAAGCTGAATAAATCTTAATGATGTTTAAAACATTAAAATTCATATATATATATATATATATATATATATATATATATATATCAAAATTGTATGTGCATGAGTTGATATGTGCGTGTGTTAAATAATCACGTAACAACTTCTGAACCAATTGTACTGAAATTGTACATAAACATTCTTGGGGCCCCTTATTACCTAGGCCTATTCTTACACCTATTTCGTGTAAACATTGTTTTGTGACAGCAATATAAATTTCAGCCAATATTAAGTACGTAGTGCATGGTCAGTAGTGTAATGCGTATATCGATGACACAGTTACTATAAATCTATCTAACTTTTACAATAAATTAAAAGACTATTATAAAACTTCTAAAGGATTCTTAGGCGAGTGTTTATACAGTTATTATTATTTATATGTGTTATAAGTTCGCATTGTCAAATTTATTTAGATGTGTATATTTAAAAAAATGCCTTATAGACAATTTTCAGTAGTTCTTCACTAGGTTGATTTTGGTGCTCGTAAAAATGCTTTTTATAATTATTATAATCCAGGTTTTTCGAATCAAACTATATCAAAAAATTCTTGCGAAATTCAAATATTGATATATTTAGATCTTGTTATGCAGATACATCCTTAACCACCAGATATTAAACCGAAACAGTGCCGATAACAATAAACTTTCGACTGCAAAGAGATTTGAAAGAGCCGGCGCTTTATCACGATTGGATGAAACTTAAAAGAAACAACGACCAACTATGATCAAATATGGTATCGTTAATTCAGAATTCCAGAGGTAGGATAATTTGGTAATGTCTTTTTTATTACAGCTATTTTCTTTCCTGATTATATGCAATGTTTTCCTAGATTGTATGTTTGGTTTTTCAGTTGATATTTAGTTTTCTTCAGTAAAATTCTGCCATTGACTGTTGCATTTTTAATCATTACCATCTAACTCGTACTTCTACTCTCCTCCTTGTTTTCCTTGACAAGATACTCGGACAGATGTGGATATTTATTCATTTGTGTAGATATTAAACGGCTTGGTTTCCCTAAGTAGACTGCGCTACAACTACATGGAATTTCCGTAGACTTCCGACGTACACAGTGGTATCGTTTCCTTCACTGGGTTCAAACCATTCTTCAATTTTGAGTAGCCTTAGTGCAATTTATTACAGTCCTCTTTAAAATCCTCACAATTTTATAGGTTGTTCCTTGTACATAAGGCAGACTGCCGAATATTGGTAATTCCTCTCTTTGAATTTGATTAAAATAGGATACGTTACTTTCGTACTTCGTTTAAAAACACTCATTAAACTTTACCCGTTTATTGATAGTTCTGATTATGAACTTCAAAATCCAGCCTGCACTCACAATATAAGCAGGATAACATGTGGTTCTTTAGCATTAGTAACTGAGTACACACAAAAATATATAAATTAAATTACTGCAAACTTAGCATATGATTAATAATAAACATTGAACTTTTATTATAATTTAACAGATTATCATGAATTTGTATGATATTATGATACTTAGGATAAACGCGCATTGCATCACGGACACTGGAATGATACACATACCACATCTGTAAGTATACAATTCCTATGCATGCCAAGCGCACGTCGAGCACTTTATCTCTTGGCTGGAATGGAAGTGACATTTTATTACAACAGTTAAGCCAAATTTATGAAGATATAAGAGGGTGAATTTTTAGCAGTTTTATTTTATGCATATATTTACTAAATAACAATTATTATAATAATTTTAGTACTGATGGTTGAAACCACCAAGAACTGTCTACTGTACGGAGGCGATACTTGAATTAAAAGACCTACGTCGTAACACATTTCGTCGACAAAATAATCAGTGACAACTGATAAGTAGCCAATAGTAGATAACGAATGCTAAGAAGAAAATAGAATGGTGAAAATTCAGGGATTCTTAAAAGTAGTTCTTTTATCTTTATTGTTTTATTGTAGAAGAAGTTCTTGAAGTCATAGTGTTAATATGCAATGATTTTTTAAACACTCTGTTCCGTTTACGTTATGTTTCCTTGTAGTTGGGTTTTTATATTGGTAACAAAATGGTCCTATTTCAACAGAAATCTTGTTTTAAGTTGTCTCGAGGAATATCGATTTCGAGACGAAGTGTACTTTTCCTACCTTCTTCTTTCTTTACTCTTACAAGCCTTTTGTTGAATTATAGTTGGAACATATATTTGTTAGAAGGTACTTGAAACAAATTTATATTTTATAATGCATCTGTAGGATACAGTTACATCAATTTTATAGTTATATTTAATATAAATTTATTCCATATATGTATTTAACGCCTATGAAAACAAAAAATAATTCATAAATACATAAATTGGATGATTGGTACACCAGATCCCATATAGCAAGATTTTTTACCCCTTAATTGTGTTGATCATATTCTTTTCGTTTCTTAGTTATTATTGCTTTTTCTTACTTATATGAAACAGTAGCGAAAAGCAGATTAGATAGCTTACTACAAAAAAATTGAAAGTAACTTCCGTATTACAGTACTGTCAAACACGACTTTTGTAGTTTTAATTTGATTCTATGCATTAAAGTGAAGTGGAATTGAAGAAAAAACTACTATAATTTCTTCGCAGAATGTTCAGCAACGTTTTTCATGTTTCTGCTGATTATGTCCCGTATTATGCTGTACCAGCTCATTAAAAAACAACGCAAGGGCTTATATATTACATAAAGCAGGATTTTAAGTACATACAGATGCAACGTGAGAAGCTGTAACTTGGGAAGTATTTTATTTCGTAACTTGGTATTTGAAAGACGTGATTTATCCAATACAAAACAGAAGTAAAGCATAAAACATAAGCTGCTTGGTTATACGTCAGCTTAGGAAACCATTGCATGTCTTGCCACAACATGCCAGTAAATATTTAGTATGATATGTTACAGAATTACAGAAGACTGAAATGAAATATACGCGGGATAAACATGTGGTACTTTAGCATTAGTAACTGAGAACACACAAAAATATATAAATTAAATGACTCCAACCTTAGCATAGGATTAATAATAAACAATGAATTTTTCTCATCATTTAACAGGTTACCATGAATTTGTATGATATTATGATACTTAGGATACACGCGCATTGCATCACGGACACTGGAATGATACACATACCACCGCTGTAAGTATACAATTCCTATGCATGCCTAGCGCACGTCGAGCACTTTATCTCTTGGCCTGAAAAGTGACATTTTATTACAACAGCCAAGCCACATTTATGAAGATATAAGAGCGTGAATTTGAGCAGTTTTATTTTATGCATACTTACTAAATAACAATTATTATAATAATTTTAGAATCAATTGTCTAAAACATACCAGTAAATATTTAGTACTATATATTGCAATTACGGAAGACTGAAATGAAAAGATTTCCACCTGTGAAATAAGATTATGTGTCATAAAGAAGTCCATTCTCGATGAAAGTGCGGCGTGGAAAATAAAGAAGTGGTGTTATCACCATTAGGCTGTTGCGGGAGACCTGTTTGGCCTGGATTACTTCGGAGTTGGCGTTTCATTTCATGAGCTTTTGTCCAGCAATAGTAATACAAAACCCTACGCTACTGCTTGCTTTTATTTTGATAACAATATAAACGTACACTGATAACAGTTTACAGTCACCTGTATCTGTTGGATTTATCAGAGACCTAATTGTCTAAGCCAATAATATAAAATGTAAGCGAACTATAAACAACTTTATAAATTTTAAATTTATAGTTTTATTAAAAATGTACAGTTAAATGGGTAGTTATAAACGCACGCACGCACAGGAAGACACAAACAACTAACTCCAAGATACATTAAAACAATATTATACCACATTTTATACAACTGTAGCATTATAAAAAAATTGTGATTTTTTGAGAGCTTTATATTAAGGCCCACACTTTTTCAGAAAGTCATAGTTTAAGTTTTTTTATTTTGTGCCATAAGTTGCTGGCAGAATGTAAAACAATTGAATATCGTAAAAAAATATTTTAACGTAAACATTTTAAAACTCTGGCTTATCCACTGTTTTTTCTCTTTGATACATGCATAATTCTTGTATTATAACTGCGTGAGTTGTTCTGGAACTCGAGATTAAAACTACAAGAAAATATTTTTGCACTGACTCAAACATCATCAGTCTACGTCTACATTCTTGTTCTCGGGGTTAAAAGTACTAACATAATGTTCATATACCGTGTAATTGTTAAAATAGGCCTTCGATTCGTATTTCATTAGGATTTGGCTCAGAGAGAAAGTCAAGTTTACTCTAACAAATCATGAATCCTCATAACTATACCCGGGTAAATCATTCTCATGAGTTTAAGTGGAGGAAGATGTAGAACACATTAGACCTTTACATCACATATAACTGATTAGCTCACGATTTACCACGTCTAAGCAATCCCAAATCGACTAAAACGTACCATTTTATTTTTGGCTATGCACGCCTTTTGTGTAAGAGAAAGTAGAATAATTTTACTGAACTAAAATAAAAGTATTCGCCATTCCCATCGATGTGTGCCAGGATTACATTTTCAGCTATTTCTTAAAAAAATTGAACAAATTAAATAAACTTGTTGTTCCGACTGTTGTACTTAAACACACACCACCACTACTTGCCAGGCTTATTTTTCACATATTTACTCGAAAACTAAGATCAAATTAATTAAATTAATTTTTCTTTCTAATCGTCGTCAGTTATAATTAACTCCAGGACTTAATTCTAATATTTATACTTATTTATGAATAAAATATATTTATAACATGAAAAAGGCTTGATACTGTACAAAATTAGGTAATCGAAACAATTAACATCTTATATATATAAAAATCTTGAGTCACGATGTATGTTGCCAATAAACTCCAAAACAACTGAACCAATTTCAATCAAATTTCACATGTATCCGTAATTTAGTCTAACTTAGAAGATAGGATAGTTATTATCTGAATTATTCGCTTATGTCGTGAATATAAACGAATAAAATGAAGAAAAGTTTTCAAAGCGCCTGCACAGTATAACCTGCAATTACGAGATAGATACGTATATTAAACAGTGAAACACTATTTGAAGGCGCTAAGTTATGATGTATAATTGTCTAAACTAAATTTTTGGTTGAACTTAAAGGTTGAGTGGTAGACCACTTTGTAATAAAATACATTATGCATGTACAATACATTTTTGACATATTTTCTTGATCGTGACATCAAGGTAAAATCTACATCGGTGTTGGAAATATAATTTACTTCAACCAGAAATGCTCATACGCGGGCAAAACTTACGAAAAGCGTGCGAAGCCGCGGGAAACAGCTAGTTATTCTATATAAAAGATCAACACAAGATTACATTCCAGTTCCCATGATGATTAATGTGTGTAAATTTTAATAATTGTGTTTCATTTAAGTTGAGGTGTCTTAGTAACTAAATAATAGATATATCAATGCACAAACAAATATTATATTTCAAAGAAAACTTTATTTTAGACAAACCGACACATTTTGAACGCCAAACACGTACTGATAATCTAGATTGGCCTAAAAGAAAAGCTCAGTTCTTCGATAAAAGAGACCATATTATCAGGAGGCTTTGCTACAGTTTACTTTTGTAATATGTATTCTTTTTGTATTCTATTTAAGTTTAAATTTAATCTTAATAGTGTGGTAAATAATAATTTATAATTAAACTTTGATTTTTGCTGTTATTAAAATTTGATTGAACAGTTTGATACTTAGAGAAAACAAAATAATATATTAGTTTGTTATAGATAAACAGGCTATTTCTTTAGCAGAGTTGGGTTTAATCATTGAGAAGTCACCCCGTTTTGATAGCTAAGATCAACGCAGCATGGGTGATTTAATAAGTTACTTCATTATAATGAGTGGGGTACAAAATTATTAGTACATATTATTCAGTTTTAACACAATTATTTTAATCATATATTGATTAGTAAAGGTTTACCAAATTGAAATCCAAAAACAACTGAATTATAACGCTGGCACTTTATATAACCATTGTCGACTAAAATTTAATTTGCTGTGACTTAAGCATTGACAAATAATTTTTTTTTAATATGGTTGTAGAGCCATAACGTAATGGGATGAAATACGCAGATTTATCGCGTAAGTGGTGCTGTAAGGCATACGTCGACAGTCACATGTGAACAAATTAAACTGTGTTTGAATTCCTCGATAAAAAGATAAATTTTTCGTCAGATATTATCACAAACATAAAGTGAATGTGCTGCACAAACAACGCAGTAATGTGTTATTTATCTAATTATTTGTATAAAAGAATCGTCTTATAATATATATTTGCAAGCACATTTTTAAACGGATTCCGTAGACCACTCGGTGTCTCTTAAAGCACAATAATACACGTGTGCCCTTTCAAGTTTCAGAATGTATGGGGGGAGTAATGTGTAACTAAAGGTGACTTGTTTAAGTGTCTCGTATACAATTTACATGATGTGCAAGATGTTCTCTTCAAAATTTCCATGTTGTTAAGGTAAAAACGTTCTATTATAGTATAATAAAAGCCATTAAAATCAATTTAGACGTATAAAAATAAAAAGAAAGGGCAGATTTAAAAGAAAACATTGTAAGAAATCCATTTCTTTCAGAGATTTCCATTTCATTGTTGCAAAAATGCAACAATGAAATATTGAAATTGTTTTAAACTTTTGATCAGTTTGATAAAAATATCCAATTTGTATTAAAACATGTCATATACGAGATAAACTCGCTAAGGAAATGGACGAGTTTTAATGAATTGGAACAAATACAAACAGACTTGTGTAAAAGTGCACTAGTGTATGTTTGAACAGGTTATTTTACAAAATGAAGCAGTAAAGTGAAGGCGGAGGTGTATCACAATTAAACGACCACAAGAGAGACATCGACCCTGAGTGGAGTGCTCGTACTGATAACACTGATAACATTGCTCCCAATACGATAAGTTTTGTGTCTTACTCTTTCCTTACTTTCCTTGTAGTTACAAGCACAATTCTTATCTTTTTTATTTGAATCTTCATGACATTGGTTGCAGCATTTCGAAATAATTATAATAAATAGTAAAATCGTTTGTTATGGAACTGAAAGTTTATAATGTATTATGAGCCAGATAAAGCATCCTAAACTCATATTAGGTATGCAGTCTACTAAAAACTCACTGAAATCCATTTAAAATGGTTTGATTAGTTTTTATGCACAGAACCTGCCTATACCGGAAATCCAGAGTTCGGATCTCGCCACTTCCAAATGTAACACATCTTATGTGGTTTTAAAGGTTTAATAGAAACATGAGTACTTCCTGCAAATAAAAAACTGTGAAACCAGCCAATTCGTAATCTGTGACGAATATCTTTTACGTGCTCAGCAACATACTTACCGAAATTTGCGTAACCTCCAAAAAATAATCATTTTCAAAATTTGAAAAGTATTTAACTAAAAAGTGTAAATATAGGGTATATTATTTCATGATGCGTACATGTTGTAATAATACAAACGTAAAAATCGATCACTGCTTGGTAATGATTGCACTCGTTGTACGTTGTAAGAGTTAATTGTACAGGTGTTAATAATAATTTATAATAATAAGTATTTTTTGTTAATATATGAAAAATCAAATTCAAATTTAATTGTTTACTGGACTACTAGGAACACAAGATTTTAAATACAATTAATATTCAGAATTTAAAAAAGTAGGTAAGGCACAAAAAACTAAATGTTTATATCTTTATTTACGGAGCTGATAATGTTGGTTGATATATTCTTTTTCAACTTTGTAATAAAGATTTCCGTAAAAAATATTTCTTAATACGATACAAATGTTTAATTGATATTGCAAAACTGGACTATAGTAATACTCCAAGTGGGTCATGATGTAAAAGTTCGAAATTATTAAAAGTGTCTTTGACCTCTAAACTCCGAAACATAATTATCGCTATCTAATTTCAATCTTTCTATGCAAAACATCTTATGCACCGATCTCTTAGAATTTAATTTTCAACTTTTACTTGATAGAATATTGGTTGAAAAAAGCAGGACGAGAGGGGAAAATTTTAATTAAAATTCGGGGAGAAAGGATATGAATTTTCGTAGTAACTCGTAGTGTACGGTGCAGAATTACTCGTATTATGTCGCAGTTTTATTGTGGATCAACCGAGAACAAGCTGAATATGGACGAAACGGATTGATATTCTTTCACCATACAAACAAAATATTCAAAATTTAATTTCGTCAGAATATTGACATTTATTTCATGCTTAACCATTATTTTATATAATTCAGGTTTTATATTTTGAGTGTTTCGTAAATGTAATGAATTAGGGAGGCAACATTTCAAATATATACAGAGACAGATCATATATTTTGTAATTTTATTTACTATAAAATGGATTTTATGAGAAACAATACTGAATCTATCGTAAACGTTCGGTAACTCTGTTTCTTTTGTTAATATTTTATAAGACAACTCGTAAGAGGTGGGTCTAACTAAACGTTGAAGGAATATTTAACAGCTGGTTGCACGCATTGTTTAAAAATGTAGAGGTACAAACTTTCTGTCAAGTCAGTCTCATGCGTTATTGTCTGCTATGTTTGATCTATACGAATGTAAATTTAATTTTAGAAGTTTTTTCTATGTTTCAATCCGATATTCCTTATTAAATGTATTTTAAAATTTTGTTAACGATTAATTGACTTTAATGTAACCAATTTAGCATAATTAACACGCCTACGTGGGCATATTTAATTTTCTCAGTACTATTTTCTTTTTTAAGTGGTATAACAATGGTTTTGAAAAATACAAGAGGTTGGGTATATATATATATATATATATCTCATATATGTATATATACCTCATATATATATATATATCTTATATATATAAAAATCTTGAGTCACGATGTATGTTGCCAATAAACTCCAAAACGACTGAACCAATTTCAATCTAATTTCACATGTATCCGTAATTTAGTCTAACTTAGAAGATAGGATAGTTATTATCTGAATTATTCGGTTATGTCGTGAATATAAACGAATAAAATGAAGAAAAGTTTTCAAAGCGCCTGCACATTATAACCTGCAATTACGAGATAGATACGTATATTAAACAGTGAAACACTATTTGAAGGCGCTAAGTTATGATGTATAATTGTCTAAACTAAATTTTTGGTTGAACTTAAAGGTTGAGTGGTAGACCGCTTTAATTTTGTACAGTGATTCTACACGTTCCTGGAAGTAACATAGGCATACTTTTAGAGAGGTATTTGGTCCAATTTTAATAGTTTATTTCATTAATTTTTTAATTATAAATTGTTGTTGATGTTGGTGTGTTTTATATTGGATCCGACAGACTGCGCTACGACACGTAATACAAAGCGAACTGATACTTAACAGCTGATAATACTTTCAGCTGAAGTTCATCAAAGAGGCAGAAACATTTGTTTACATTTAAAATTTTAAACATTTTTATTGTAAAGTGCTTGATCAGTAGTGTTTTTAAATTCAGATTGCATCAATGATCAATAAACTATTTAATTCAAAGAAAATACTATTAAACGCTATTATGAAAACAACCTCATTATACAAATCCGTGAATGTTTGCACATAAGGTAATCGAATTTGGTTACATCGAAGGTAAATGAAAAGAGCCGAAAGAAGACACTTTATGATCGAAACTTGGTTTCTTTGATACATTTTCTTGAAGGCACACTCCTGAAATAATACTGGAAATATCTTAGACAGAAAATTAATTTTAACAGACCGAATGTGATTCTTTATAACCTAATTAGTTTACCGATATTCATCCGTATACAGTAATTGTTCTGAATAACTTATCAACACCTAGCAAAAACCACGAAAGATAGAGGCAGGAATATGATACATACCTTCATAATGCGCCCAAGAGGCTCACGAAGGAACGACTGTCAATTATCTCAGCAATGTTTAGAATGTGATAGAAAAAGAATAAGTGAATATAGTGTACTGTTTTCAACGGGAAATTGCGTGCGAAGCCGCGGGAAACTGCTAGTATATATATATATATATATATATATATATATGAGGTGCTAAAAACAGGTCTCATAATCGCTGACTTTGTATTGATATTTGGTTGTATTATTCTCGTTATCTCGTAGCCACGGCAGCTATCTCAAGGTACAGGGACAAGGAATGTTTTGTGACGGCAAGATCCGCATTAGATAGCGGTAACTAGATCCCTGAGCTCCGAACAAGACCCTAATACTCCCTAATAATGTATCCCCTCTCCTTGGTTATTATTTATGTTAAACTGCTTGTTGCATTCTCTCTCTTAACAAAGGAAATACGCAAAATCATATCTGTATGATTTATAAGACACATGTTACCTATATTTTAAATATACAGAGTGTCCCTTTTAACTCTCTACCAATATTTTCAGCTATTACTATTTAACAAAAGAGTAACCAAAATATCACATTCAAACTTTCTTAAACTCAATACTTACTCGAATAACCACATATCGTTCTTTCATTGAGCAATTTTTAAGTTAAGAACGGATTTATTTAATACTTTGAAATTTGTGCCAGCTTTATTAGAGCAACTGAAATAAAAACAGCTGATTGTGTTGGCTCACAAACAGTGATGTTAAAAAACAACTGTGGGTATTGTTTAATACTCGGGATTTTAAAAGCGCATTATTTTCCTTGTTCACCGATTTCTTAAAACTTATAATTGATGGAGTTTTATTTAAATTGTTTAACTGACACTTAATAAATGTGACTTATATATCGCATGTCTTTTATATGATATTTACGTATAAAGATTTCAGAAAACTGTCATTTTCAAAATAAAGCTTAATAAATTAAATTGTTTCTGTAATTATGCCTTTACGTTATAAATGTATGTACCAAATTGAAAATTATTAGAGAAATCCATTCTCAAATTAATAATTTTTAATGAAATCAACTTAATGGCTGCTATTCGGGTAATCGTCAAGTTTGCCTAGGTTTTAATATTAAATTTTAATTCATGTTAAATACCTGTATTTACACGGACACATATTATATTTTTTAGTAATCAGGGAGTTTAGCTTAAAGGGCTATAAATTTATCATATAAAATATAATCCATGCCCAAAAAATTTCATAATTTTAAGCCTTTTATTTATAGAGGCTACTGCCATTATAAGAAGTACATTTTTAATAACTGCAATAACGCCCAACGAACTGTACTTTTGTCTATTAAAATATATATTCAAACCAATTCAGAATTTATTTAAACTGAGAGAATGCTCCAGTTCTTTTCCTTTTCTATATCGCCAACATATTTCCGGATGGTCTTTATTGAAATCTAGCTTAGTCAATTATATATTACTTTGAAATTAGATAGTTTAGATGTTCGTGATCTTTCTCAACACATGAAGATTGCTGTTGAGTAGTTTTTGTTACTAACGATTTTAAATAACGAATAATAGTATAGTGTAGCTGTAACGTGTCTATAGTAAGGTTATCTTCTATAAACCAATTACAACTATTTTTGTTTTAGTATAAGAGCGATCAATTGTGTTCTGAACTAGTAACCCTTTATTTTAAGAATGCACTAGTTCCAATGGAATTCAATAATTAAACTCAGTATGAAATAATAGTAATTTTAATAAAATTTAAAATCAATAATACAGTAACGCCAAGCTATTTTTTTTACTTTGAATTTATTCTGAATTATTTCTTATTTTTAACCCATCAAATGTTCATAAGTCCAGTCTTAAAATTAACAATCAATCAATCATTCAATAATTGTGTCCTTCAAGTTCTCAGTGCTAATGTTTTCAACACAAACTCAAAATAAAAATCTTCATTAAACTTCAAAATAAAATAATCTTCTTCTAATATAAAATGAAACAAATAATAAAATAAGACTTCTTCTCAAAATAAAATCAAACAAATTAAGGTAATATTAATATTTAATATATGAACAAAGACTATGTCCAACCAGTTAAACTCAAAATTGTATCAATTTCAAAGTACTTATTTTCTGTAAATTTCCAATTTTCAAATTATTGAATTATCCAGAATTGTCCGCTTGGCTTTGAATGTCAAATTTAGGAACTTGTTAAAATATCTATAGAATCTCAGAACATTAAATGAATTTTCTTTTTTAGTAGGCTATTCCTGATTAAACCAAATTGAACAGGAAAATATCATCAAGTAATTTTCTATTTCAATATTAAATTCTAACTTTCACAGTACCTCGCACTTCTCCTGAAGACTTCACCAAGTAACCAAAATGACTATTATAGATTAATTAATTCAAACTTGAGACTTTAAATTTTGAAAAGAAAATTTAATCTTACAACTCAACCTTCTTGCCGAAAAATCAATACGGCAAGAGTAGGCTATCACTTAACACGACTACTCTCTCTGAGCACACAGCAAAGAATCCCCTGAAAAACGTGGTTGAAGCCACCGGAAGGATCTCGAAGTCCCTCCCACCATCTAATCAACCTAACACTGGCCAATCAAAATTGAGCAAAACAATGTGTGAGTTGAATGGTACCTATCCAACCCAGACCTGTAACCTATGCTCAATACCTAGATACAAAAGGAAGCTTCTAGCATTCCTCGAACCCGAATTGACAAGAAATTCAGCACTGCTGGAAGGCTCACAATCTTACAATTCAATTATTATGTTAATTCACAATTCTCTTAATAAAAATATAAAGATTCCTATAAATAATTAAATAATATATGAAGCATCCTATAGTAGCATAGTAAAGTATAATAGTATATAATGTTTCTCGCTTGAGACTACTGCGGCTCACGATGTGGAAAATTGAAAAATGAAAATATAGAAATAACATGGAATGGGTACAATTTTAGTGGAATAGTCGATTTTAAATGTTGCATATAGTTTTGCATATGTAGAATATAAAACTAGTGTATATAAATAATTTAATTTTGAAAGTACAAATTTTTATTGTGTGGAATAAAATATGTGTATATCGTTTGTTATGCAAATGTAAGAAACAGTTTTTAATCCCCCTACTTTTAATATATAAAGTTTTGTTGTCAAACATCACTGGTAACTCACCAACTTTGAGCTTTAGATTATGACTCATTCTATCTACTTAATTTATTGTAAATTTAATTTACTGTTTTTTTATATTATGTTTCATATTTACTACGTACTGTGTGATAAATTTAAATAAACTTTCATAAATTTATACGTATTTCTATCGTTATTTCTTTATATTTGTAAAAATTCATTTTTTCTGTTTAAATTTAAGTTTGTATATTTCACATGAATACGTAAAAAACTGTATAAAAAGTAAAATTTTATTATATATGTTAGTGCGTGGAGTTTAATTTTTTTTAAACAACCCTACAAATGGTGCCAATTTGTACGAAACTTTCTAAAAATCCAGTATGAAACAATATTATACGCACTAAATTAACATCAAAAGTTGCGATTACTGCTAAATATAATAGAATTACACCTTAAAACTCCTATTTTTGAGGCCAGGGTGAGCAATTTTAGCGGACAAAAATATATGTAATGTAACTCTCCATTTAAAAAAATCATATGTTTTATTTATTAGATTAGTTAGAAGAAAGGGGTTAACAAATAATAAATAACCTTATTACTAACAAATTAGGCTTTTAGATTATATATTTTTAACTAATATTTTTACCGTTGGAATTTAAAAAGTTTCCAAAATTTGTGTATGAATAATGAATAAAAGTTTGAAAAATTTAACTATCGAAAGCCTTTAAATATTGACTTCCCTGATAAAAAATTTGTCATAACAATAAGTTGACGAAAACGGCCAAGGAAGTTCACACAGTCAAGAAAAAACAACAATATAGTAATAATCCAACTTATTAATATATTGCTTTAAACTCAATTGTAAATTAAGGTGACAACAATGTCATTGAATTTAAATGTATGTTTGGTAAATAGGTAACTAATAATGTTTGCTAAGATGTATTACACAAAAATTGAATGAACGCTGGGAGGGAAAATAAAAACAGCAAGATTTTATGTGTCTCGCAACCGAGTGGGTTGAGAGCCTCATACACATTTATCAGACGCACAGAGTGTTGCTGCGTCATCTGGCTCTTTAATTATTTATAACCTTCTAAACTTGTGCACGAAGCTACTTTTAAAACTAATTTATAGACTTGATATTATCTAGATGTGTAGAACACTCTAGCTCTCACAGGTGGTACGTGTGGAAGTTTGAACCTGTCATAGCCGAGAGGGTTGAGAGCTTTGTCATCTGGAATTTTAATTTCGATAGAAAGTCTGAAACGTTTTAGAAATTAAACTGTATTAACTGGAAGTATTATTTATAGTTGTTATAGGATCTTATAGCTTTCACAATATTTTTATTATTTAATATATGTTAACTATAGAACTAAATAGTTTATATGTCCACTAAACAGATACTAAAATATGGTTTTAAGGAATTCATCATGAATTAACCAATGAAGGATGACCGGATGACCTAACTCCGTTTCATTATTTGCCGCAATTTTTTTTGTACCGGGACGATCGCAATTTACTATTGAACAATGGTCAGTTTTTGGTGGTTGGGTGTTGTATGTAAACCAATTAGTTATGAGTAGGTATTCATAATTTACCTATTTATTAGTCACTATAGTTCACATAACAGCAAGGTTAAGTTCAGGTAAACATATAATTCGTCAATTTATGTTAGATAGATTATTCTAATCACATTTAAATATTACCTATATTATGTACAATAGAAAATCACTCATCCAAGTAATGCAAATATCAAAATAATTTAAGTTTCATTAAAACAAAACTAAGAAACACTGTAATATACCCAGGCAGTGAGATATCTTTTTAGAGTACTTCTGAATTCGCTAATAGATTTTTTAATTTTAAATAAACAGGTTTATTATATTATGAGTGAAGAGTAAGATGCTCCCACCTCATACAATGTTAGAGCGTGGATTGGATAGTTTAGGTTACATGTCATAGTCGTTAGTGGTGAGTGACTTGGTTATTATGAGTAGTACTACTAATATTTGACCTTTAAAATAATAGGAATTTTGTAAATGCAAATATAAAGCAGTACAAAAATATCATATTTTATAAGATTTGTTTACATTTATTCTAATGCAAATGATACATAAATCCAACGATTACTTTTTGAGTTTTAAAACCTGTTTCAGAGGTTTCAGAGTTGTCCAAAGTATCACCCCTTATTTTAGATAGGAGTACACGTATGCGTAGTAGACAGCTTTTAGCGTATTAAAAACCGGATTTTGACTCCTAAGGCCAAATAAGTGGAGCTTAGTTCACCTGTCAAAAAAATAATATGAGACCTCTAGTCAATATGAGTGTCCACTACGACACCCAAACTTGTAGAAGACACCACTTCAACGCCTTTTTATTCAAAAATTTCCTCAGAGTTGATCGTATAGAAACATTAATAACTTGGCATATTACATGGTTTAATTTTAGTCCGTTTGAGAGTTTATAATAATTATATACGTTTTATTGTTAACTATATGTAAGAGAGAATAAATATTAAAGTATGTTTATAAAATTCATAGAGTATTATTAATTAATTTATATACTTATAATAAAACATTATAATTCGACTTAAAGCTGTACAGATATGAAGTACGAGCTACTCGTAACAATATAAACTTAAGTGACAGTTGCACTCTAATACATTTTTTATTAAAAGGGCTATTAGTGTGCACGTGCATTTTCCTGTTGTAGGGGCGCAGTGTGTAGAAAACTCTTTCTTTATTTGTCCAAAGAATTTGGAGAAAATTAAAATACTCATTATCGGTAAAAAAATCTTGTGTTGTACGGGATATCAAACTATTTAATCAAACTAATTTATCAAACTTTAACTATTTCTGCTGACACCGAATGTTTGATACCCTAATACACTCATGATAATATCAGCCTTCAAATCTGCAAACACTGTATTATGTAACTGTACAAGGAAACTCAATCAGACAACTGGAATCAGGGTTGACCCTTGACCAAGTGTACTGTGACACGCCTAAGCCGCTGAATGGTCTGTGGCGAAAGCAAAGAGCATTAAACCTTATTGGCTCCACTGAAGCTGCAGCAATCCTCTCAGCTCTCTAGCAGTTGTTTGATAACCTTGCTATTTGCTGTGTAATCACAATTTTTTACCTGCAACTTATAGGAGGAATCATGTGAAACGTCAAAGTAGTTTTTACTGGCATATTAATATCAATACCGAAAATTTCGTAAAAATTTTCAGGAAATGTTGCCTACAAGCTTTTGTATTGTTTTGAAAAATACTAATTATATAACAATGTTTTCTTTAAAAAGAAGAATTATTAATTGGCTAAATTTGGTGGGAAGAGATCGTACTGAATTCTTAATTACATCAAATTATAGACAATAGATGATGTGGGTTTGGATGGGAGGCGGAAAAATGAATATAAGTGTTGGTGTAACAGGCATGTAAGGATGTAAGCGTGAGTATGTTTGAAATATACTGGAAGCATATGGGTTTGTTTGGACAAGTATATAGCTAATATGATTGTATGTATGTTGGCTTGTAAGTAAGTATTAGAAAATAAGTAATATAGTGTGAGCGAGTTTTAGTTTTAGTTTTTGTGTACATATGTGTGTGTGTGTGTGTGTGTGTGTGTGTGTGTGTGTGTGTGTGTGTGTGTGTGTGTGTGTGTGTGTGTGTGTGGTGAACGTGTGTGTGTGTGTGCGCGCGCGTGTGTGTATGTGAACTTGAGTGTGTGTGTCTTCTGGGGAGGTTCATGCGAGACTAATACGTTGATGCCATAAATATAGATAACAACCCTCGATGATAAGGAATGGTGGAATTTTTGTACGCAGTTTTTCCGATGTCCGTCTGTTAACTAAGAGTTGCACCAAGGCCTGTCCGTGGTCTTGATCTCCGACAGTTGGTCGTTTGTCCTTCTAATAATTATTTCTATTCACTTACTTCATCTAGATACATTCTCATTTTAGTTTTATTTTTCATTCTATAAAACATTATTTTTACTTTATTTTAATTTAATTTTTTTTTACTTAATAAGATATAACAAAATTTTTTAAAGTTTGAAATACCAATCGAGTACTTTGTGGTGACTCGTTCTCACGCACAGGCTTTAGTAGCCCATGTGAGAATATTTCTCAAATAATTAAATTAGAAAAATATAAATTTATTTTACACAATATATGTTAAAACCCAAATATTTATGGTAATTGTATATTTTTAGACAATGAATATATTAATATAATTATATCATTTGTAATTTTTTTTTTTTTAGAATAAACGATTTTGATTTGATTTGATTTGGAATTTAATTAAATTATTGTTAATATAATCAAAGCAATAGCAATTTATAAATGTTGTAATGGAATAATACCAGAAAATTTAATTAAAGTGTCGTAACGCCTTTATATAAAAAAGGAATGTCAGTAGATCTTGATAATTTGAGACCTTTTGGTTTAATATCGATTTTCTCTAAAATAAATGAAAAAAAATTATCAGTTAGACTTGTTACTTACCTTGATAGGATGGATGTAATAGCAATAACTAATACGGTTTTAGAAAAGCAAGGTAAAGAAAGAAGCTTTATATATTTATCAAATAAGTTCACTGTAGAACAAATAATAAAAAAGTAACAATTTGTTTGTATATTTTACGAAGGATTTAGATTTAATAAATCATAAAACACTGTTGTAAAAGTTATTTCAATTCGTGTGAGAGGAATAGTATTAGTTCGGTGTAAGAGTTTTCTAACTGGTAGGCATAAACAAGTTAGAACCCTTCCTGTAGTGTCGGGGGTACCAAAAGGATCAGTTATTTCTGCTGAATTGCTTTTAATCTTTATCATCATTATTCATTGGTACAGAATTTTCTTGATACGTTTTTTTTCCTTTGCTGAGGAAATTGCGTTTTTCATTAAAAATAAAATACTAATGTCTTATGGAATAATATAAGTTAGCCTACGATTTAATTGTATTATGGAATTGGTATTAAGACAATAAATCTTAATGCAAATTAATGTAAATAAAACAAAGTAAATTACTTTTGTCTGAACAAGTTTTGTTTACAATATCCAGTGCTATGTTATTTAATAAACTGTAGTAATAGATATGCCTGTTATTGCCAAGTCATTCAGAGGGCTCGAAATTTTAAATATGTATGTGTTAGATGAAAACCTTCACTGGGCCGATTATATTTTTGCTATTCGTAGTAAACTCTCAGATTGTAACTCTGCTTAGATTGATTCAAAAATTCAACAATTCAATATGTATTGTATGCCAGTGTGGGTGGGACACGTTTAAGTATTTAATAGAAAACAATCAGTGTATCGCAAAATGTTTTTGTACAACTAATTTATAGTTAAACCATTAGAGAAACATATTTCCCCTGTATTGCCAAATAAATGCTTTGCCTTATAAGGACCTTTATTCTATTTAAGTGTTAAGGAATTTTTATTTGAGGAGCTGGAATGATGGAACTAACACTATAAACATACGAAAAATATTTTATTTTTAAATTTATTAAAGTTGAGGTTTTAATTTATTTTATTAATAAGTTTATTTCATAGCCCTAATTCTAAGAGTGTATTCAAACACGTTTCTTATCAAGTGGAATATGATCACATTGTGGCCACCACATGCATCAATATAACACAGCTGCGCTTTTGGCTAGAAGGGATCAGCATCAGAAAACAATCAGGAGCATATTTATCCTGCATATGGCGCGATTGGTCCACATACTGGCAGCATCTCCACAGAGAGCTGAGCCATAGAAATATTCCGCGCTTACCGCTTCGCTTGTATCTCGGTTACCCTTGCGACATTATTGTAATTCGGTTACCCTTGCGACAGACGATTCTGCGTAGTATATTACGTCTTATAGACAGTACAATACAAACCTCTGTATTACAAATAGTGGAAATTAAACACATTTCCGTGTGCTATAAACATGCCGACTACTGTAGTACAAGTATAACATAAAATACGTGATAGAACTACCGCATCTTATAGTACAGAGCTATTGTATTGATATAGTATTATCTATCGCATCTTTTACATGGCTGAATTTGTTTGGTTGACATCCACAGTGTTAATTAACAAAACAAAACATTCTTGGACGATGTATATTTGAAAAAAAAAAACTTTTTTCGTTAGTAGTGCCCGTAATTTTTTAAATACGATGCTGGATGCTACTCAACATTTGGAAACATAAATATCCATCTTTTAACACATCAATAAACAAGAAAAAATATTTTTAATATTGATACAACTGTATCTATATATAAAATAGTTAATACCCTTTTATACTATAGCTAATTTCCATACACTAGTTTTGCTTTTTATTTAAATTTTATTTTTATTAAATATACAAATACTAGAAAATACACGCTACATAAGTTTAGTGTAAATGTTTACTTCATGATTTTCTATACATTTGTCATAGGTCCGTGATACTATAAACAGTAACACTACATTTTGGTATCTGTAATATGATCTCTTCATCAAAGTTTTATTAAGTGCATGTTTTAATCTTAGAGTACGTTACATTGACACACAACATCTTTGTTATTATTCCTAAGTTTTACGTGCCACAACGCTCAGGTATGATTTGATACGTTAACCTAACAGCATGTTTCATAATTTGCTTCTAGAACTATACACAATGAATTCTGTCACAAAATAATCTGGGCTATTTAAATTTCTGTTGTAATTGGACAAAATATGAAATGCTTTTTAGTACTGTAAACAACACAGTCTCACAGATTGATGACAATGTTTGCTATTTTACTTACCGATTAAACCTTACCGGTAATACGTCTCTAAACAGCATTTACTGTTTAATCAAAGTGGGGTCTAATTTGTTCCATGCATTCCCAACAGTTTGTTTTTTAGGTGAATCATTTAAATAAATCTTTTACGATACAACCTTATAAATGTGTATGAGATCTGGAAAGACTCAAGTGGAGAGTCGGTAGCAGCATTTCCACCTTCGCAAAATAAACCACGACTGAGTAGGTTTAACGGGTCGGAAGGGGAAATAACTTTCCTGGTAAATCTAAAATACTATCGTAGTATTGTATTTTTTTTTTTTTAATTTTTCAGACCTCTTTTACTTTCTCCCCCATTTATAGTACAGGATAATGAATGTGAGTGATAGTGAAAAAACAACTATTAAAATTAAAACTTTACACGGATGTATTACATAGATTTTACTTGACATTTTTTAGCAATTGCTAATATAAGTATAGTTTCACACACATCATTTCCACTTCACCACATTATAGATAGTGTGTTAATAAAATTAAAAAGATAATTTCTGGGGTTTTAAGCTAAAACTCAAGTGTAATAAATAACTTTACAGCTAGGACAGAACATAGCATCATTAAATTGTCCTTAAAAAATTAAAAACGCCAACAGTGTTTAGGAGAGACAAAAAAAGTGTTGAAGCAAGTCCAATCAGATGAATTATATTTGTTAAATTTATAATTTCCGGTAGTCCAATATTAACGCTCTTAACTATAACATGTAAATATTATCTGTCGGACAGAATCTGCAAATGACAAGCACGCATAACGATATCAGATTTTAAAGCTACTATTATCGATCTCATAGAACCAACTAGTATACCCTAGTGTTTTCTTTCTTTTGTGAAAAATTGCTAATTACATCTCTAAGTACTTTAAAAATATGTTTAGTACGACATGATTTATCACTGTATGCTAATTTTGGTGACAAATCGTGTCATATCTGTTTTTGTTCTCTTTGGATAAGAATCTGAGAAACCTACCTAATCACCTGCACTTAATCCTAAAGGACCTTTGTGATGCTTCTGAAGTAACAGGATGTTCATGATAGGTAAGGTCGAGGGTAGGAGCCGCCTCCAGTTGAGAGCGAGGAGGAAGATTGAGGGCATTATATCTCAGTAATGTAACCTTGGAAAAAGTAAAGGCCAAATAAGTACCAACCTCTCCAGTCAAAGCAGACAGGGGTAGCACCCCTTTATATCTAGCCTAGCAACTGCCACAATTAGGTAGCTACGCACACTCTAACAGAAATCTTCTGAAGTAGATTAGAACTATCGACTAACCTTATGTTCCAATATTTCGACATTTGCGGTAGGTTATTTGTCACACGTGTACATTGCCCAAATTTAAGTTACATCAATTTTTATGTACTCTGTGTAGGTTAAACTACAAGGTATAAACCAGCCATGTTTAGTAGTAGGAGTATCGGTAAATTCGTAAATCATATTAATTCAAAATAATCTTTATTTTTAAATTTTATATCATAATATCAGCCATAATTTCTGGCCCTTTCTCTTGATTTTTGGCTGGTAGTAGATGGCCTCCGTTCCACATTGGTTTGTCGATATGACCTTGACGAAGAACGACGACCAAGGGAAGCGCGAGAAGCTACAGATATGTTATCTTTAGACCGCTCATCAGACTTTGGGGCTTTCTTTTTCTCTTTTGTATTGGGCTTTTTATCTTTTCTTTTATTGGGGGATTCTTTTTTTCTGTCTTCGTTGTCCTCATCTGTAGAATTGCTTTCTTTTTTACTTTTCGATTCATCTGACTGTTGAGTTTTCTTGTTATCCTTCCTATTGGATGTTTCTCCTTTTCTTTTTTTAGAATCTTTCTTCTTACTTCCTTGGTCATCTTCGTCTGTATTACTAGCCTTCTGGCTTCCCTCCTCATCATCAGAATCCTGATCACGGCTTTTATCTTTACGACTTTGCTTCGAACCTCTACGATTGGCACTCTTTGAATCTCTGTTTTTATCACTTCCGGTGGATCTTCCTCCTGTTAGCTTTTGCCATATTTCTTTTAACTTCTTCCGTATCGATTCTGCTACTTCTGGGGCGAACCTCGCAAGTAGCACATAAGCAATTATAAGCAGCAGGATTAATATAAAAACCCACAGCAAATAGTTCCAAAATGAATTCTTTTTCTGCTGTAACATAAAAACTGGATAATTTAATTTTAGTAACATTTTAAATTAGAATGAAAGCACAACAAGCTTATAATTGGCTATATTTACTTTACACAACTGCGTAAAAAGAACTGTAATCGATTCACTACGTGAATTAGACTTTAGGAGATACTTACTCTACCAGCATAGACTCCAAAACAGTAGTTAGATATACAGAACTCTGAATAATAGCCGGATCTTCCCTGAAAGCGGATAAATATACTATTACTAATCTGTTATTGTATAAAAATAACAAAACAAGGTTTAGTTAGAGTTATGTATTGGATAGTATTATGTATTAAATTGTACCGTTGGACGATAACACATGAGGGTGGTGACTTCTGAGGTCGTAGTAATAAATACTAGAAATGCAAAGTTTACTTATAAGTTCAGTTTAATTATTATAACTTACAAGCACCACTTTTAGATGGTAAAGGAAAAGTATGTAATGCCACGTTGCTGCCATTTAGAATATAATAACTAAAAATGCATATCTTCCAGGTGGGCCTAAAATATCCAATGTTCTATGGAATTATGCCTACGATGTTCTATTTTATAAAACATAAGATTTTACTTCCCTTCGCAAAGTGTAGACTCACAACCCGGGTGTCGGCGTCTTGGCACGAGACAATGGCGCTGTAGTCTAAGAAGGGTTATGTCTAGTCGGTGGTTACTAGACGATAAGTAGAAGTTAATAAACTGGTAGCCATCTACTCAAATAATATGTGCCCAGTGAGCCGTGAGACACGTGGGACACGTAAACTCGCCTAAAACAAATTCGCGACGGTATTAGCCATTTAATGATACAATTTATTATCTATAAAAACGTGTTCGCCATAAGGATGACGCCACAACTTTTATCTATCTCAATCAAGCAAATAAAAGATCTTCAAGGGTACGTTACTTTACTATTTACAACTTTACTTTACGTTACATTCATTTTTATACTTTTGGCATCAAAGGGCTAATTTAATAATACGAAAAGATAAATTTTACTTACGGACAAAGCGCGCCAGGTCTGCTCGGTCACATAGTTGGGCTGCTACAGAGGGTTAGAAGAAAATATTCATACGCGTGCCAATTAGGTAGTCCTCCGCCCAATAATTTAGTTCCGGAACATTGGATAAAAGTAATATTAAATTATACTGGCTGACTAGGTTGCGAAATTTTACATTATATAAAATTTAATTAATCAAATAACAGTACAGAATGATGTAAGATAATAGTAGAAAACGCAAAATATTTCTAAAATTACCATGACTACTTCGTCTTCTTTTCATATACATAATTGATTGATCTATTCGTTTTCATTTGAGAAAATTATTTGAAAATTCCATTTTTTTTTGAGCTTTAATGAAGGCTACGACACGAGAGGCTGGAAAAATTTTATTTCTGCCTGTCCGCATATTATTTCAAAAACGAACTGACCTTTGGACTTGAAATTTTCTATGAAGCTTTATCTTTATACTCGAACACATACTTCGATAATGGTGCATATCAGTCAACAGATTTTGGCAGAATGTTATCGAATATCTTTACATTTGTCTTATTGGTAACCTTGATAATAACGAGCAAATACAAGAAAAAAGAATTTTTGAACAAACAGAGTACAATAATGTAAGGTTTCAATATGTTATAGTTTTATTTATAGAGGCAAAATAAATTATAATAGAGTGGAAAATCAATAACTATATAAATTTGTGACGAGTTTTTCCAATGTTGCTTTAAATTACCCTCCGTAGTACAGCAAAACCTTTATTATTTGGCCGTCGCTTGAAATCTAAATTAACTGTGAAAAATGTGAATATATTATTAGCAGGATATCACGAGGTATTAGACATACGAAAATTGTGTATGAAAGTTCACTAATAAGTCGTGAAGAATATGTTATACAATGTTCAAACAGCCTCAGCAAAGTCTGTTACTATGGTAAAGTCTGACACAAGGTGTGGCGTACTCCTACCTTTCTATATTAAATTCTAAAATAATCATTGCGTTATTTATACAGTACTTTAAGCGATGTTCAGGAAGTAGCAAAGGTAGAGTTTGGGTCTGCCACCTCCCTGATCTCACGGTACGGACACAATGAGGAGGGACAGTGGACACTATCTCAGAAATGTCACCTTGGAAGAAGGAGAGGGTAGTTCTGTTTCAATCTCTCTCTGTCAAGGTGGTCAGGTTGAAGTTTCTCCCTCACGCTTAGGGTTGTAAAAGTTTTTTAAGATAGCACAACCTACCCAATCGTCCTCTGCAAGTAATCTATACCTATCGATCATCTCAATATTTTGAAATTGTTGCATTTCCGGTGAGTGATATGCTACTACTTCACGTTCATTGGTTTCACCGTTTTCTTGGTACCCATTGAGGGTTCTACTGACAGGTATAAACACTGACGTATAAAAGAACTCTCTGGAGCAACTAGACGTGTTAGGTCGTAGGAGTTTGCTCCATATTGGATTGGACATACTTTACACTAAATACATTCAATTTATTTAGCTACATTATTATAAAACTGTGGTCTCAGAATACTAATTTTCTAATGTAGTGCATTATTAAGTATGCAGCAATATATTAATTTTATAACATCTAGTTAGAATGAAAGGTACTTGCTTACCCCCGTGGTGAGTACATCGCATTGGCGGCACTTACAATTTGACATGCGTGCGGCTCCAAGAGATCAGTACATGATGTAATTGTGTAAGACTTGATTGATGTAATTTGTGTACGGTGTGTTAGCTGTAGAAAACGTGTTGAATTTTCTTGGGTAGATTTTGGAGTATGTTACCATAGTTATTATCTTATTGCGTTTAGAGTTAGTAAATTCTGTGTATGTTTAAATTGAATAAATTATTCATAATTGTAAATATATCTTCCCTTGTTTTCTTACGGCTGACCAGACGCGTAATCCTTATCGTACTAACCCATGGATGTCGACATGGATAAGAGTATAATGTGTATACCAACTTTACTTCTGTAGCCAGACAAATGTAACGCCTGAATTCTCTCCGTAAGCTATATTTATACCTGTAGCAACTATGGCTACGAAAATGCTAGCATGTACACCCTAGAAGGAGAATAGTGAGATCGATATAAGATTTTGAAACAAGTTTTGAGTGTTTTATATCTTCATTATTGTTTACAAAGTTCTCATGATCGAAAGAGCATTTAAATTTTTTTCTTTGAAAGTATAATATGATTGCCGCCATTTAACATCCCTATATGTTACAAAAAGGCATATCAGGACGTTTCGAGGATTGAAATCCATCGCCTTGTTCAGGTGAAAAAGCCTAACGTATAACATAATTAAAAGTGTTGCAACAACTGTCACACAACGTTAAGGTAATTACGTAATACCTGACGAACTACATAAAATCCAGAATAGAAAAATGATTTAAAGCAATGTAAACTCATAGGAGCTATTAATTACCTTACCAAACTTTTTATGCTTTAGGGTTTTTCACTTGAAGAAGAGGGTAGGATTCCTATTATAAAAAAGTGGTGTTATAATTTTTTGTAATATATGCGTATAACGATTAAAATGTCCGAAATATTATTATCCTTTAAAAAGTCCAATCGTCAATATAAAACTTTAACTATATATTTTGCTTCCGCTGACATAAAAAAATCACTTTGTTGAAACGTGTTCACTTCCACAAAAACTGTCTAATCCGTTTGGTTATCTTCAATGGTTATGTAAACTCACGTAAATGAAAATCTTTTATTAGTAATCTCAAAACGAATTGTTGAGTGAAAACCAAAATTTGTTTATGATAACCAAAATTTATAGCCTACGACCTCAAAATTACATTTTATTGCATGTGTAGAGGAGAAAGTAAAACAAGTTAAACTTTTGGGGAGTAACTAAAATGAACACAACCCAGGCAAACTCGAATGATATACGAGGTACAACCCAACTTGTCTCTCAGACGGCAATAAAGCAGTTCTTATGTGGGCAAGAGTCAATATTACCCCAGACCGTTCACCACAGCTTGTGTCTATTTGGCGCACCTGGCGAGTGTTACAAGGTAATATATCGAGCTTCTCTTCTTAGGATTACATATAAAGGGCTACGTATACTTTCACTTGAGATGGATTCAAGAAGACAAATTAGTTATTTGTGTAATTTCATCGTTTTATGAAAGTTAAACGTTACACAGGATGAAAAATGGAAAGTTTTCTTTTTACACAATCGGAGCCATGGATAGTTCGTCATCTTATGACGTTTCTGTCACTTTTATACCACAGAGGTAAACTTTAAGTAAAATGTTAAGTATGTTTAATGAGTTTTTGAGAAAGCAATGAATAAAATACAGGTACAAAATTTACAAAATAGGACTGGTAAAATAAGAGTAACTTTTTATGTCACTAATATATTCGTCAAACGCTTAATAGTGAGTATTTCTACATTCTTATAAAAAAGAGATAATTTTAAATATTAGGAATATAGATCCTTCTACGACTAGTACATTACCTAGGTAATGGCACGCAAACAGATATTCGGTTCTAGCTTTTTTAAGCCATTGAAATTTACCAAAATATGAACATACTTATCTTGTATGTAAGGACTTTAGATGCAAAATATACAGCTAATGATGTTTTGCATCAAGGTCAATTTAATAGGTGGTTTTTAATAATAGGTTAAGGAAAATTTTATAAAAATCTAAACTATTCTATAACATATATGTAACATGTTCCTCTGTGTATCTCTATAAATAACCTTGGTAACCATAAAACGTTTGATATCGCAACAAAGATGTAACAAAAATCAATTAAGGGGGTTCGGTATGCCCTATCCTTGCCATGTTAATTTGGCCAATTTTATGTACCTTTTTCTCAGAAACCTTTAAAGCTATCATCATCAAACTTTAGGACACTACTATTTAGACCTTTGTTAGCATTTAGAGCGGAACAAAGTTAAAAAAAGAAGTTTTTATTTAATTTATTGTAAATAAAAAATTTATTAATTTTTTGTAAAATAATTTATAATTATAATTTTTTAATAAAAATTTAAAATATATTTTTATAATGTCTTCCACTCTACATGTTAACAAAGGTCTAAATAGTAGTGTCCTAAAGTTTGATGCTGATAGCTTTAAAGGTTTCTGAGAAAAAGGTACATAAAATTGGCCAAATTACCATGGGAAGGATAGGGCATACCGAACCCCCTTAAATAGATTTTTAGCAAGACCAATTACATTGAAAGTGTTATAGAACACATATCTAATAAATAGATCTTTTGGACCTAATATTTCCTTACTTTAGGGTTCAAATTTACAGGTTTAAGATACTACGTTTTTAGGACTGAAATCTATGTCTTTTTCATATGTTAAAAGCTTTGAAATTGTATATCTGCCTAAGCATACATAAACTACTTAAAACAATAATTTTATTAATAAACATGCACAAACTTAACTAAAGTCAATAAGGCAATAATACATTGTGTTATTGTAATAAATAGTATAAAATTAAAAATATCCAAAAGACCGTATGATTTTATTAGATCTATATTCGCTATTATCGTGTATTATTCTAAAGTAATTAATAAAATTAAAAAAATATAAAAGTGCTTTGTAAAACTATAATAATAGAACGTCGTTTTTGTAATAGTAAAAAACGAAATAACACCGTTATAAGCGACGGGAGGATAAGCTGTACAAAGTAAGGACAGAGGGCAATAACATCTGGTTCTGCGGTTTAATATCGTTCTTTCTCTGTCTGCATGGTTTCCTCCTACATTACCTTCCTCTTGAAAGTCACTCCTGGGTAGTCACTTTTATTCATAACTAGAACCAGTCAATTCGTATATCTACTATTGTTATTGTTAATTTAACCTACAATATTCATGAAATCTGTTATCTATGACAACTATACTCATAACAAATATATTCATTAAACTAAGGAGCTGAGATTTGTATTATGAATTGGTATCGAAACTAAATAATTTATTCTAACAATTTAGGTTTTAAATATGTTTAATAATTAAATAGCATTAAACCATAGGCAATATTCGTGTTCAGAGTACCAACGCTGGAATTGAATTTACCACCTTACTGGAAGCTATACCACGCTATTTAAATTATAAATTGGGGTTTCCAATACAGTGGACCTTATTTGGAATTGAACAGTGCAAGCATTTATTATATTAAACCAAATTATGTTGGTAATTACATCTATCCTTATATCTTTTAGATTATTTTATCTTTTGGAACGAAATTTACTTCGTTATATACAGCGTTCGTTCGCATTTGAAAATAACATTAGTTTCTCCACAAACCAAGTTTCAAAAAGGTTAAAAACAAAACTGAAAATCTAAGTTTATCGTGTACATCTAGGTACTTAATCTTCAAAATAACGTAAGTCGAAAATAATTTTTTGTTTAAGTTTTCGTATTTCCGATGGAATGTTTGATTGGATAATAGAATGTTTAGAAACGTATCACACTTCAAGGGTTTAATTATATTCTTTTCGTCAGTTGAGAAGATAACGTATCACCTGACGATGATGACAGATTGCAAAGTTCATCATTCATATATCGCGTTTTAATGAGATTTTAATTTTAGTTTTTTTATAAGGAAGTCCGTTTTCGCATCATGGCCACGTTAGTCGCTCTTTCTTGAAATCTGCATTGTCTGTCCAGGTGTGACTTATAATAGAGATGCCTTAGAGACTAGAATATTGGTATATAAATCTTTCCTGGCCTATTTATATGTTACAAAATGTTTAAAACAACGTTTCGAGGAATGACATCTACCCTCTTCTTCAGGTAATGGAACAATTAGTACATGAATCAGTAGTCCACTTTCTACTGCGCTGGTGAGGTCTGTTCCTGCTCCTAACTTGCATCCTGTGCATTGACAACAGCTGAGTTCATTTTCTCCAGTCTGGACTCCAAGCGGTCTCTGGGTTTGTATAACTCATATTTTCTCTTTTCTATTTCGTTCCTGCTGCACGCTTTATCTTTCATGTACTTATTGTCTTCTTTAATGAATAAGACTTCAATTCTAGAAGCGTTGCATTATACATTTTGTAATCTATAACTATAGAAAATGTCAGAAAACCAATATTTATTTTATTATTCGATTGTTGAATATATTTAATACATCTAAAGTCCCTCAAATAAGAATGATTTGAATAAATGTAATGCTATATTATTTGCAGATATTTTTAATGTGTTGTATTATAAAAGCTGTTAAAACCTGCTTCTGCGATATAAAGAGTTAAAGAGACCTTTATATGTATGTAGATTAAATGGTACGACCAGAGTGTGGTTATTGCGCATGTATAACAATAACGTAATCTAATTCAAAACCAATAGTGAGCGACAGTTGGCGGGAACGACTGACATCATGCGGGCCAATATCTACTGCGGTGCAATAAAAATGATACATCTGATTTATATGCGACTCTGAATATATATAGGGGTTATATGGAAAAGTGTAATTATTTCAACTGTTAGTAATGATTTCGAGACAAAGATGGCCATTTCCTAGGATATCTGTTCCAAATTAAATTCTTAAAAAATATTCATTTATAGACTTTTGTTTAAATTACAAAATTTTTTTTAATTATTTGGTGGCACATAGAATTTTTCAAGGAAAATGCTAAATTTGATATTTTTGTATGTATAATTGTAAGTATTATAATTATACATACAATTAATACATTATAATACTTATATATATATATATATATATATATATATATATATATATATATATATATATATATACAGAATAAAAAATTTACATCAGCGAAAGAAATAATGCTGTTAAAAATATTCTGTTTTGTTTTATATTCATATGGTTCATTGAATACCTTCTTTTTCCGAACATTTTATCTATTTTTTTTATAAAATCAACGTTAGCACATAAGTTTTCTTAATTAAGAAGGCTGACCTTCGACGAAGCCTATCCCTCCAAAGGATTTAAATGAGCGCTAGCGACCATTTTTGCATTGGTCTTATGGGTAACCACAATGGCAACAAAAAATCGCAGAAAAACCTAATGTTTAAACAAACTGAGTGCAAACATATGCTCCAAATCCTGCATCAAATTTAATTTCTTCATTGAGAAGATTGGGTTCTTTGATTCTAAATGTCCAACCATGCAATTTAGCTTAGTGTCATTCAGTAATATGGTAAACATGGTGGGAAGGGTTGACTCAATGTGAATGTACAGTTTAGCTCCAGTACTCTTAGACTCTATATTCCAGGAGTCCAGTCTTAGACAGCGTCGGATTTGTGACATTAAAACGTGGCAACAGCCTGTTAAACCTCTGGTATAATGTCTACTTCTCTGCGCTGCAGCTAACTCTCCCTAATATTTTAAATCGTACGACTAATCAGTGTATTCTATTCTGGTATGGATTATAATGAAATTGAGCGTTCATATAATTATGTATTTTGATTTCTTGTATATCGAATTTAAAATATTCCCGTTTGAGTTACACGTAGATATCCCATCAAACAGGAAATGGAAGTTTGAAACAACAGAGTTTATAATTTATGTTTTTTGGTAAGAAGAGGAAAACTAAATTTGGTTGACCAGTTCTGAGGTAACCTTTGTAAGTGATAATCGTTCACACGATAAAGGCTCGCCAGCATGGTTGTAGCCTCAAATACGTGATACTGCAGTGTGTGACGCGGTAGTTATGGCTTTATCATATCATGTTTGTAGGTACAGGAGTGTGTTCAGATTGACACTGACAAAGACTCTAATTGATCGTGTCGGAACGCTGAGTTGTAGGTGACATTACGTTGAATATAACATACTAGTTCAATTTATTTTGATTCTCTAAGACTGCAAGGACAATTTACGGCGAAATTTTACATGTCTTTATAAAATTTTATCACTTATTTAAACACTGATTTATATCATTAGTGGACTGTTTTCAGTTTATAAAATTTATGGCAATACTGTATTGACATAAAAGTACTTCACTTATGTTAAATTTCCCTTATATATATATATATATATATATATTATATATATATATATATATATATATATATATATATATATTGGTTAACATGCAACAATGTTGAACAAACCTGTTTCAATCTTTTTGATTTGTCAGTTTGACCGGAGCTGTAACACAGATTATAGGGTATTGGCACAAGTATGGAGCTAAGGGTACGGAGCACAAGTATGGAGCTAAGTGTAAAACACTTAGGAGGAGATCAAGGACACCAGAGACTGAAATTATATAATGTCTTCGTAACTGTACATGGCGCAAATGATGTTATGTTTGATGAATACAATATTTAACCAAACGTGACGTCTAGGTTTCAAGTAAATAAAAATATATAACTGTAATACTTTTACAAACCAGTATTAGGGGTAGAATTTCTTCAAGGTTTAGCACTTTTTAAAACTTTCCCCACAAGGATAGCCTTGTATAATAACAACAGATTTACCTTTTCTACTTTATTTTTTATGCAATTGCAGTTACGTGCTACATGTCTTATCCGTATATAAAATTATACTTATAATTTAAAGGCCAAGATAACAAAACTGATGTCTACTTGATTCCTTGGTAAAAATGGTACCTCGAGTAAAAAATAATTACTAGATCTGGTAGTTATATTTTATGGTTTTAGATTGAACATAAATAAACTCTTGTGGATATACAAAATTGAGGCATACTTATAAATCTGTGTGAAAGTAAAAATATTGTGTTCTGTAAAAAGGTAGCTCATGCTTTCATTATAATTTTACATTGTATATATTTCGCAATGCATGTCTTTGGCTCATTACAATAGGTTTTAGAACAGTGGCATATGCACCTCCAAAATGCAATATCCCATACCTCATGGTACTCTCAAACCAAGACACATACACCTGCTTCAACTGGTCACTCCTAAGGAAATTTTTCAAATGGTAAAGTGCATAGTTTATTTTCCTTAACCTTTTTGTTACATAGTTTACATGTATATCCCACTTCAAAGACTCGTCAATATATAAACCTAAATATTTCACACTTTCAACCATTTCTATGCCAGAACATTCACAGCTATACATACATTGATGGGAGTGACAACGCAATTCAAACATGTCGTGCAAATATTCTTTTGTTTTTTTATTATCAAAAAATGCAATACACTTAGACTTATTTACATTTACAAGCAATCTATTACTGATTAACCAATTAGAAATCTTCTGCAAGTCATCATTGATTCTTTGAAATAATGAATGTCTATTGTAAGCCCCACATACAAGAGCAGTGTCGTCTGCGTATGCAAAAGCAGAAGAGTTAAGATCCATATTCAACATATCATTTATAAAAATAAGGAATACAAATTGGACCCAACACCCCACCTTGTGCTGTTCCGTAATTCAAATCTAATGTTTCACTATACTGGTTGTTAAGTTTTAAAGCTTGCTTTCTTCCTTTGCAGAAAGACTCCAATCATAACAAATCCAGGCCGCCTATACCATACATCTGAAATTTCTTTATAAGTAAATTTATATCAATTACATCAAAAGCCTTTTGGAAATCTAAATATACTGACAATGTATACTTGTGACTATCCACAGAGGTGGTAATACTAGCGATATGTTTACCCACGGCTTGGTCTGTACCCTTTCCTGGCAGGAACCCAAATTGATTATTGGAAAATAACTGTCTACTATCAAAATACCTAAGTAATTCACTTTTAATAATTGTTTCAAATATTTTAGCAATCGTACTTAACACAGAGATTGGACGATATGACGAGACCTCAGATTCATCCCCTGCCTTGTAAACTGGGACCACAGCCGCTGTTTTAAACTGAACTGGCATGACTCCTTGATCCAAAGATTTCTTAAATATATTATATAACAAAGGAGAAAAACGTTAATATTATCCTTAACCGTCAAAATACTTATGCCATCAACACCACAATTTGTCTTATTTTTCATCGCTTTAATTGCATTTATTACCTGTGTATGACTGATATTAAATGAATCTAGAAACACATTATAAATATTCTGATCATCCATAAAAAGGTCACATCAGCCTGAGAAAAAAAATTTGTTCATCCACAAAAAACTGCGACATAATACGAGTATTCCTGGTACACTCTGTATAGCAGTTGTCTCCATGACAAATCTTGTTTCTTATATTTATATAAATTTATAATATTCATATAGTTAATATGAAACAAACCAATACTTCAATGAAGATTATACAAAGTTTTCCGTTTAGAAAGTGCATTGCTGCATAGTAAATGAAAAACTTTTGTAGTGTTTGGATTTTTAATAGGTCTACACAGGTCTACATCAATCTGTATTATCGGATTAATGAAAAATCAAATAGACATTCATGGCCCCATGTAAAAAGAATCGTACCCGATGCCAGTCGGATTAATACCCAGTCCCTTAAACAAATATAATAAACAATTGTGAATTCTTATGTCAAACATTAATTGGTGCAGGAGCATTAGTGTATCAACTGTAGGTAATGGTACGAATACACGCCAGTATCAAGGGCGCTCTTGCGTTATAAATAATAAATAAAACCTATTGATTGTTCTCTGTCACTGTTTGCTGTCAAAACAGTTGCAACTCACGCAATATAACCATGTGACGTCAGTTATAACATTAACCAGAAAAATAATAAATTCGTGATTCAACTCAATATTTAAAATATTAGACGCAAAATCATTGTAATTACTTGGAATATTTTTTTATATTATTATTATATGTCCTGACGTTAAATTTGTTAAATTTAGTTTCACTGAGTTTACAAAACAATATTTAAATTTCAAATCGTCACGGTGAACATGGACTCCATAAACAAGTTATAACTCGTTTTTTGTAAGTTTACTGAGACATTCCATACGGATGGATAATTGACTTCTTAAGACGACATGTGTCTCTTGGAATTAATGCTTTTTTAAATGTTAGATTTCTCTGGCAGGAAGGCTTCTCAAGATGGCGGATTTCTCTGGCAGGAAAGCTTTTCAAAATAGCAGATGGCTCTGGTTGAAAACAGCGAAATTTTAAATACATTCATCGCAGATTGCGAATTTGCTGGTCTCATTGTTTAATTTTTAAATATACAGGAAATACTGATTTTTACTAATCTTTAACAACAGGTCAGATGTGAGGGAAACAGGTAACCTTGAAGAGAGATCAGACTGCAGATTTCGAAACGTAGTGTTATTGATTAAATTGTATCACTGAACGATGGAAAGTGTCCACAAACATCCTTTTTTCTTTCAAAATTCTTCCATTGTCGAAAGAAACTTCAAACAAAGTATATAAGATGTATTACATTTGCAAATTACGAGCTCCGAAACCTGGAAGTCCATTTTAGGTAGGTTCTATGTATAAAATCTGGCGAAACCATTGTAAATGGATTTCTTTGTGTGGTTATAAGAGATTGCATATTTTATAAGAGTTCAGGATACTTGATCGTACTCACCCTGGATACTACATTATAAACTTTCAATGGCATAAAAAGATATTACTATTTATTATAATTCTTTCGCAATGCTGCAACCAATGTCATTAAGATGTAACTGTAAAGATTAGAATTGTGTTTGTAATTACAAGGAAAGGAAAGTGTAAGGCACAAAACTTATCGTATTAAGAGCAATGTTATCAGTGTTATTAGTACGAGCACTCCACTCAGGGTCGATGTCTCCCTTGTGGTCGTTCAGTTTTGATACACCCCGCCTTCACTTTACTGCTTCATTTTGTAAAATAACCTGTTTAAACATACACGCATACCATTTTTGACATTTTTCTGTAATTGCTAGCAGAAATAAATTCTTCCATTTCCTAAGCAGATGACGTATAGAACACGTTTTAATACAAAACTTTTCTTTATAAACTTATCCAAAATAAATAAAACAATTCAACATTTCATTAATGTTTTAACCACAACATTTTTTTTTTTAATTTACTCTTTCACACAGTTTTCATACTTCTGAATTAATTTTAATGGCTTTTATTATGTTATAATAAGACGTTTGCAAGATAGTACCATGGAATATTTGCAAAGAACATCTTGTGAACCATGCACATTTTATGCGAGAAACTTAAATCAGTTAGTTACTCGAAGCGGTCTACGGAACCCCACATAAAAATGTTGCTTCAAAGCATATATATTTTAATAAAATGCGTTATAAATGGGTTTTCTTGTTTCTGAAGACTCTTAATATGTATATGAGAGCTAATAACAAATATAAAATAACAAATAAAGAACTATAGGTTTTTAGCAAAATGCTACAACTTTGTTGAAAAATGTGTACCATCTGAAAACCCCAAATTTATTTATTGTTTAAGAGTTGTAGATAAACAACCTTACAGTATATGACACATAAATATATATACAATAAATCTAAAAATATATGTATTCCATTATTAGTATGACCTATTTTTAAAACATAACTAACTTGGACAAAATTTAGCATTATAATAGGCAAATATAGGTAAAGTACGAGTAATAATTACAATAATTATTCTATAATTTTTTACTATTTAAAAAAAACTTTCCACGAAAAACGAAAAAAATTCTACTTAATATGTGATATGTGCTCGGTGTCAAAGTCGTCATTCCCACTACAGTTATTATCAATTACGTCACTATTGTTACCCACTATTAATTTAATACCCCACTGTCATGGTGTTTGTGCAAATTTTGTTGGTTGAGGTTTTCTTAGTTTTTCAAACCTTTTCGGTGTTATACTTAGTTATTTTTTTAAACATTGTAGTCCACCTTCAACCGAAATTTGACTTAGCGGTTGGACTGCTAATTTTATGTATGAAGCTTGAATAACTAGTTTTAACTAGAGGGTAACATTTACTGTCAAGATGAGGGAATGCGGCTTGCCTTTACTACTTTGTTGTTAGTATCCGACTTTCGCCTATACTGGTGCGATGTGTGATTGTGATTCATCTATTCGTGACTCGTGATCGGGACCTTGCGCAGTGACAACGCCTGGACTGGATTCTAAGCAGCTTTTGGATACGTTTGTATCCTTTTCTTCTTTCTGTTCTTTATTTTTTATGTAATTATACCTCCCCCACCTGACGAAGAGGATAGATTCCAATCCTCGAAACGTTATGTTGTACCTTTTTGTAATATATGACCATGAAAAATGTCCGAAATCCTGTTATCCTTTGATTTAATTTATTCTTATTTCGTTTTCAAGAAAGTATCAAGCAAATAACGATGAATTATTACAGTTACAGAGGGTACAATTATTTCCCCTTCTCTTGTACAAAAGGCGTGCATAACCCATACATATTGCGATTGGTACTTATTAGTCGCTTAGAGTTGGTAAGGAGTGAGCTAATCAGACATCTGTAGTCTTAATGTGTGGAGTTTCCTACACTTAGACTGGGTAAGAATGATTACCCTTTGGTTCGGTTATGAGGAGAGTGTTTGACGATTTGATAGGGTGAACTTGTCTTTTCTCCCTGAGCCAAAAATCCTAATTTAATACGAAGCAAGGGCCTCTTTTAACAATTGCACATGTTATATTAGTGGTATTGGCCCAAGATCCTTGAATAAACCCCTGTGTAGACTGATGCTATTCGAGTCAATGCGAGAATGTTGTTTTGGAGTTTGAATTAAAAAAACACACACCAAAAACAACAATCGTAACAGTTATAATAAAAGAATTAGGCTTCTATCAAAAACAGTCGACAAGTCAGAATTATAAAACTTTCACGTTTAAATAATATATACACAATATAAAATAGTATTTGGATACGGACAACTATCTGATGACATAAAATAAAGAAATCTAAAACCTTCAAATTCTGAAAAGTGTGTGCCTCAATACAAGGCTTTCATGAAAACACAATTTATTTTAAAAATTATTTAAGTAAAAAAATGTTGGTAAAAGGTTTCATATTGTTATAATTTATTGTTGTATATTTAGTTGTTTGTTTAGGGTTTTGTGTGTGCGTGTTAGAACCCCCCATTCACCTTTAATTTTTAAATACAACTATAATTGGCTTAGTCAATTAGTTCTCTGATACTCGCAGGTGACTGTAAACTGTTATCAATGTATGTTTATTGTTATCACAATGAAAGCAAGCAGTAACGCTGGGTTTTGTATTACTGTTGCAGGACAAAAGCTCATGAAATGAAACGCCAACTCCGAAGTAATCCAGGCCAAACAGGTCTCCCGCAACAGCCTAATGGTGATAACATCGCTTCTTTATTTTCCACGCCACACTTTTATCGACAATCAATGGACTTTCTTTATATGTCACATAATCATTTTAGAGGTGGAAATCTTTTCATTTCAATCTTCTGTAATAGCAATATACGGTATTATATATTTTTCAGAGGGTTTTGCAAATATCTCTACATTCTGTTAAATGTAATATGTAAAATATTAACGCATCTATCCACCCGTAACATTGGACTTAAGTGTGATAAGCGCTATATTTCTTTATAGCACACTTTGTTTCATATACAGAGCTTTGCACATGACGAATAAAGTAGAAACCATTTCTAGATAGGGGCCAAATGTAAATATTACACATAACTAACTGTAATGAATGTTAATTAAAATTCCTGTGACAGTTTTACACACAGTACGAATATACATATACAATAGTTGCATGTGGATGTTCTCAATAGCAGTAGCAATCTGAAAAATAAGTACATTATCCTGTATCACCACGGTTTGAATCAACTGGATTGTGACGAATTTGTTAGTGCTGGTAGAAGAGAGTTACGACCACATGACGTCACAGGCTGACGCACCACACTTTGTGATTGTTCCCATTCTCTGCTCGCTTCAGCAGTGGATTCAGCAGTGCTCTAAATTTGATTGCTTTACGGAACAAGGTCGAGTTTCACATTGCCACATCGGTTCTATTTATCAAAAGGTAATAAAAGAACATTTAATTATACGTAGAACAACAGAATCATTGAAGTTTCAAATTTAGTTTGTAGTGAAACTAATAACATAGTATCACAAAGCTTGAGCTGAGCTTCATAAAACTATTATTGCAGTTTGATACATGAATTGCTTTGAAAAGAATCTTTATCACATGTATCAGCTACTTAATATGGTTCAATAACTCTTTTTGGTTAGAATATTATAACTTTTACACAAATCTTTTCCACAACTCTTTTTTAAGATACCATTTCCTAAAGTAGAATAGTTATAAAAAGATTTAGTAGTAGTAGATTTAGTTGTACTCCAGAAGTAGTAGGAATTTTAAGCTAAACAGGACATTATACATTACGATTAGTCCTTAAAGAGAAAAACATTTAAAGTCATGGATAAGACTATTTTAAAGTATGTAGCTTATATGAAAAATTACTGGTTGAAATTACGTGTTTTTATATATATAAATACAAATGCCCTAATGTAAAAGATTGTAAATACTTAAAGTATAAAATTATATTTCAAAATAAAAATATGTCCTAAAATCATAATAATTTATTTTAAAAAAAATATTTTCTTAAGCTATAACTCATGCACATAGTACATGAATTTTTAATAACTAACTTTAGTTGTCTTTATTTTACTACATAACCACGTATACTTTGTACTGTAACTACACTTTTCCTACTGTTTCTCTCTTTAGGTAAATATTAGTAGATCGATGGGGCTGAAATTTATCTAAGAACTGAATGCATGAATTTAAAAAATGTATTATTATTTTATATAAAATATATAATATGTGTCATTTTCAGTCATATATTAGTTTTATTTTTATTTTATTTTTAAATTAGTTATAAAGATTATGCAATGCAAACTGAGTGCCGATGGCCGAGCGGTCTAAGACGTTGGACTTTGCATCCGAGTTCAAAGATACCGCCGGTTCAAATGCTGCCTCTGGCCGTTGCATTTTATATCAATACCATCGACCTTGCACTGTATCGATTCTCCTCCATGACGATGGGCAGACTAAGGCTTAAAACGGAGTCGGCCTCTAGTTGTAAATACTGGATCTCGCTTCCAGGTCTATTAGAACACTTCATTCAACATAAACATATTTTGTTCTGTGGAGTGTCATGATTAAATCTATTAAAGCCATATAAACTGTTACCTTATTAGCATCAATATGGAGTTCCGGTTACTAAAATAAGTAATCAAACAAATGGTTAATATTCTTTATCGATTAACGATACTCATCAAGACAATTTATTCGGAAATCATTTTAATTGTTAATACTTTATGTAAATTTATATATACAATAAAACTGTGCAGGTTAACCCTCTTGTATCTTTATAAATTGTGGCTTGGCTGTTGTAATAAAATGTCACTTCCATTCAGGCCAAGAGATAAAGTGCTCGGCGTGCGCTTGGCATGCATATGAATTGTATACTTACAGCGGTGGTATGTGTATCATTCCAGTCTCCGTGATGAAGTGCTCGTTTATCCTAAATACTATCAAATAATATAAAAATTCATAATAACCTGTTAAGGTATGAGAAGAATCCGTTGTTTATTACTAATACTACGTTAAGTTTGAGTCATTAAATTTTAAGTCTTGGATATTTATGTGTATACCCACTTACTAATGCTACAGTAATACCATATGTTTGCTCACCCATAATGTAAATCCAGGCTGGACTTTTATAGCCAGAACTCTCAATAAACGGGTAGACTTTAATAAGTTTTCAAAAATAAAGTACAAAAGTCACGTGTAGCATTTAAATCAAAATCAAACTGAGGAATGTGAGATTTATTCGGCTTAGTATGCAGAATGAACAGCAATAAATAAAGGGCTGTTGAAGATTGTTTTCAGTTGTAAAGTGCAATAAATATCGGATTGCTATCTGCACGGAGAACATCAAACACCTGAGCCACATTTACATGTTAATTAAGCCCTTTCATTCAATCTCTGCCAGCAGTGTTGTGCAAACATTTCTAATTTAAAAATATTCGTCCTAACCCAATTTGAATAAAATTTAAGTGGTAAAACATGTAACAAGGGGTTTCCAAGAGTTTTAATTGCAATTAATTAATTTATATCGCACCTCTAAAGTCCTGGTTTGATTCTAGGAAATTTCTGTAAAAGGTATCAAATAATGTACGTTTATAAATATGACAAAATGTGCTATCTCTTGTATTTCATAACTATAACCGATAGTTAATAATTTTGTTTGTATCTTTTGGTTTATTTTATCACTACTGTATATTAGAAATTCACAGCAACCAATATTTAAAAACATAGTTATTTTTGTAAGGCCTTTCGGTAGCAAGGCTATCTTCGTCAGACGCTTCACCAAAGTAAATACGAAGATAGCCTTGCTTAGAGGCCTCGTAAAATAAAAGTTTTCAAATATTGGTATTGAATCTTCAATTTAGTGACTACAGGAACTAAACCAATATAAGCTCCATCTTGAACATTGCTTATTTTATGTTTGCACAGTCTGTATAAACTTTTTGGATTTTTAATGAACTGTTTGACCTAAAAACTCATAAAACTAGTCTAAATGCTTATCTAGAGGGTCTATAAACATGAATCTCTCTTCAACGTAAAGTATTATTTATATCTGCTAACCACTTCACTTAATAATATTGAAAATTTTCCTACCGCATGGCAACATAATTATAATAAAAGTGTAGTAGTGGGAATTACTTAATATTTCTAGTGCCAAATATATAATAATTTAAATGTTTGAAATTTTTATTTTTATTTTATTTTTTACGTTATATTTTTAGATTTGCTATAACATGGTTTATATTTTCTTCCGCTCATTTCTTAGATATAAATAAAAAGTCTACATGGGATTTAAGATCACTTTAGAAAGCTAATATTTATAACGTGTACTTCAAAAAATAAATTTTACTAACACACTGAACAATCAGTGTTGTTATTTATTTAATTACTTTATTGTTTAATACCGGTTTGATTACACTGTGAAAAGTATTTCCCGCCGTAATTGAATCAGTAAATATCCGTCAACGTTGTAAATGAGCCCGGTTGTAAATTGGTGTACCGAAATTGTATCGGGTTTAGCAAGTGCAATAAATATCGGATAACAATTGCCATGGAGTGTATCAAACACCTGTATCCTATTTACATGTTAAATACACACTCTCACTCAATCTCTGCCAGCAGTACTGTGTTTGTATGTTTATGGACCTGCCGTTTGGAAACAATCTACCTCTATTAAATAATTAGAAGTTTTATTTCATTTCTTATGTTCGTTGCAATAGGTAGTAGTAGAAATGATTACTTCATCGTTATTATACACTTTGTTGTTAATTGTTTATATGGTCTGTTGTGGTTTATGCTTCTGCACTACATACTTTATACTTGGAACATACTAACAATAAAATACGAGATCATTGCACAGCTAGAAAATACTCAGCCATATAGTCAACACCAAAATGTAATAACAAAAGCAAATCTTTTATCAACGGTATTCCAAACACACTTGGGTTAAAATGGTGATAATAGTTTTAAGTAATTTGGTATTTTTCTGAATATCTTAAGCTAATAATAGTTCTATTACATAATATTACGTTTAAAAAATCGGTCAAAGTTTGTTACGTGCTCGCAACTCCTAAAGTATAAAACGATTTTTTTTTCAGCATTTGTGATTGACACTCCAGAATTTTAATTGTTATGTGATAGTTACTATCTTGTGGCATACTTTTCGTTCGTCGCCATCATTTCGGGGCTGAAGCATTAGTATCAGATGGTACGAAAACAAAAATACTTTCTAATCTTTTTAAATAATCATAAAGACCACTTCCTTGGTTTGCCTCCTACTTCAGTAGTTTTAGATCTGACACTAATGCCTCAAGTTATCAGTGGTCAATGAACAGAAGACATCCTACAGACAAACAGAGCCTATACAGTCTATACGTAACTGAATAAAATTCTAGGGGGGCTGACTAAAAATATCTGAGATATCAAATATTAAAATTTCATTTTTTTTTTTTATCTATTCAATGAAAAAGCTGGAGTTAGGAGGACAGCTGACCAGTTCCACTGGTAACGCCGTAACACTGATACTCGGTAATCGTTATTGATGTAGAATAATGTATTAAATTTCCCTAACAGATACTGATAAATAAATCTTTATAAACTAACTATTTCAACCATTCAGCTTACACGGTATTCAAAAATGATTCATTTGTTTGTTTTTTCTGTTTCTTTTTATACATTTCATTCTGTAACTACATTTCATATTGATAGAAAAACAAGGACAAGCGTCAAACAGAACTGGAACAGTAAAAGTGTAGTCAATTGGAATTGCTAAAGTACAGAGGATTACTGTGGAGTTTGACGCTGCAAACAAAATACAAAGCTGCTCGCCTGCTTCGTGTCGAACATCGGTGACTACATGTAACTGTTTTATTGGCTCAGTTGTTCAAACTTTCCTATGTATATATGTGAAATAAATGGCCATAAAATAAAATTATTCAGCACAAGATATTATGTCTTAAATAAAACTCTAGAGTCTTGTTATAATAAAATCTCGAAGATCAAACAAATAATTTTTTTTATGAAATCCTGAAGGACACCTACAGTTATTCGCCAAAAAGTGGTTCTTAAATATTAACGTCAGTCTCAACGAAAAGAATCATCCATAACCTCTATATTATGTATGGTTTCAGTTTGTTTAGTTCTTTCGCTAACTAGGTGATCCTCCCTGAAACCTTTATTTCTCTTTATTCATAACTATGAGTGGTTATCGTAGAGGATGTAATTTAACTATTAGTGTAAGTGTGTGTTAATTATTAAAGTAAATACAATTAGGAGAGACTTCTGTAGACTCCAGCCATCTGCACCTTACATTTTGTGTACTCAAACTAGTAAACTATTTTATCCTAAAGTGTTGTAATCATATCAAACATAAAATTAAAGTTAAGGTATTACTTTCATTCTGGTTACCTTAATTTGCCAGGAAACCTAGAATATATAGTTGTTTTTCTGATATATTTATTGGATTGGATATTGGATATTCAAATAAATATTGGATTAAAAACAACGATTTATATATATATTTATTCGATTGAAATGTCAAATATATTATGTTTTAGAGTAATTTGAGTTTGTGGCGGAGGCAACGTGACTGGCAATGTATATTTTTGCAGTAACTCAAAATTGCTACTTTCACTTATTCTTAGTTTTAACGGACGACAAGGAAATGCACAAAGCTAATGAAAGTAGCCTTTCAGAGCTTAAAAAGTGTTTTATTATCACCGGAATTTTTTTTTACGTTCAATACTCACCATAAAATAACTCGTGAGTAAACATTTTTGTCCCAAAACTCAAAATCCCAATAATTTGTATTATTTTCTACCCTTTAAATTCGTGGATAGAATATTCTATTCCTTTTCTTGAAGTTAGATAATATTGCAAAAATGTTCTGTATATAAAGAAATTTTGAGGAATTTGATTAAGTTACACGAGATGAAAGATAGGAAAGAACCCAGTAATAAAAGTATCCGTACTTGCAAGTTATCTGTTTATAAATACCGAGAAATCAATCACAAGGTAGGATTACGCTATAACACGTGCCACGTTACATACGTTGATAAGGTTGCTTGCATAGTTTTATATCTATCACTCATTGCATTCTTGAGATGCCATGCGGACAGATATATATAGACATGCAGAAAATTAATTATACATCCTCTCGACAGAAAAAAGAGAAATTGTGTCAGCCTCCTAAGTGATGATACAACGCAAGAATTTTATGAAATCAAAACTTGTCGTCAATTTATGACATTGACTTTACATCTATGAACAGGAATGTCACATTCTGAAAATTCATATGATTATACTTAAATTGTTTACCAATTACCATATTCTGCAGTTTTCTCTTTCCCATCATGGTTACACGTAACACCAATAAGACTAAATGTATTCGCTCAGCTTAATCCCTTAAAAGACATGCACCATACCATGGAACACAATGTTCCTCATATAAAAAATGAAGCTTCGTGCAGAATTTCAAGTCTGTAAGGTGGTTCGTTTTCTTATATATCGGGGGGATTGACAAACAGAAAAACAAAAATTAAATATGTATAGTCTCTCAAATAAAAGGTTGTACTAACTCTCAGCCAATAATATTTTATAACATAAATCTGCATGACTAGAAGGCTTAGGTGAAAATCATATCGCTCAACTTCGTTATACTGAAGATAAGGACATAAACACTAAGGAACGTTCTATAATAACACATTTGAATGAATTGTAAGTTATTAATAGGTAGTTTTCGGAATAATGACGCAAAATTAAATATTTCTTAAACAAGTCAGAGTCATGGGAGGGCCGGTGGCCGAGCGGTATATAATTGTTCCGACAAAGTTCGGATCATTGTATAAGATAGCACAGGTTCTAATGCTCTCTGTGATATTGCGGCAAACTTTGGATCTGAGTATAAGATAGCACAGGTTCTAATTCTCTCTGTGAAATTGCACTTTGTATCAGTATACTGTCGATCTCGTACTACACCAACTTTCCTCCATATTGAGTTTAACAATGTTAATGTTCAGTTTAGCTTCAGTTCGCTTCCCTGTTAGTGCAGCGTCTGGAATCTGACACAGTTGTGCGCCTTATAAAACAATAAGAATACCTCTTGACCTACATTATACTATATTTTGTCTAGTTGTCTCTGGCGTCGAAACGATGTAAAGATTTTATCTTGAGCTACTTCGTCACCAACGTTTCTTATTTCTTCAAACGAGCACGACTCCAGATTCCACGAGTAAAGTCGTGACAGCGACATATTGCTCCTCTAAGAGAAAGGTAAACTCAATATTCATTTTTCAATCAATCCTTCCCACTATAGCTTCATATGTGTGAAGTTTGAAAAGTTTCCTCGCGCAGCCCAGTGGAATATGAGGTCGGGAAAAAACCAAAAAAGGAATCGGTTTCTTCTTAAAAATATCATGGGGATAAAACCAGGTCTCTAGGCAATACTCTTGTAAGGGATATCCTCATCTATACAGGACTGGAGTTAATTAGCTTATCAATTTAAAATATAGGAGTTAATTAATCATTATGTTATATTAAACTACTATATATTTCTACTACATATACATATTATATATCGTTTGTCATAACCAATATAACATATATACATATCTATATATATATAAAAAATGAATGTTTGTATGTTTGTCCTTTTATGGAATCGTGAACTATTGGACCGATCATGATGAAAATTTGTACGTATATGTATTTTTCCACGGAGAAGGTTTATAAGCTATGCCCATCCCTTTCCCGATTCATGATTCCGCCCCACTGGTTACAGAAATACCCATAAGAAATGCATTGCAGCAAACATATGTTAACGTCTTTTCAAATTTTTAATCAGCTGTTCTTTGTAAACATATATTACACTTATAGTTTTAAAGCATAGAGTAAGCTTAAGAGAAACGACAAATTTTGTTTTAAAACTGTTTTTGCAATCACTGTTAAACATAGACTTTACTATCCAGATAATACAATTCAAATTTGACGTAAAAAATTCACCTTTAACTGCAATATTTATTTAATATAAACCATGCTCATGCTTGATCAGAAGAGTAATGCAGATATCATAATTACTATCTTACGTTGGCTACAAATATAAAGAATGTTATAAAATTCAACCTTAGTTGTTTTTTTTGACAGAAGTATGGTTCTCAAAACTCCGTGTGTACATATTCTCTCGATCGAGACAACAAAGCAAGCTCAATCGTGGCATCGGAGATATAACTAATTTAATCTAAAATTTATTATAGTAAAAAAAAAAAAATTACTAAGTAATATAAGGACTTCGGTTCTTAAGATTTGCGTGCGAAGCCGTGGGTAACAGCTAGATAGAGGCAGGAATATGGTACATACCTTCATAATACGCCCAAGAGGCTCACGATGGAACGACTATCAATTATCTCAGCAATGTTTAGAATGTGATAGAAAAAGAAATAAGTGAATATAGTGTACTGTTTTTCAACGGGAAATTGCGTGCGAAGCCGCGGGCAACTTTTGCAAAAAATTATTGAAATGCGCAGCAAAGCGCGCCGGGCCCGCTAGTTGGGTATATATTTGAAGTGCTACAAATATTTTAATGTGTACAGTGAAGGTTTAACGATTGAATGCATTCCTTAATAGAATGACTAAACTGCAGATCAAATACAGGACAGCAGTATTTAATCAACTAAGCGTTTCATGAGTTGCAAAGAATTAAATACTGAAGCTATTCAGCTGCAATATGGACATTGAGAGGAGTAATGTATTTAATTAAATAACGTGAAGCTTCTTTTAATTGATTATAACATGCCTTTATACTGAACGGTACATACGTCGAGTCCAAGCTACATAGACGGAATTATTTGTTTTATTATATTTAAAAACACGCAAGTACACAACTAAAGTGAAAGGACTGCGGAACCGAACATCGATCCAACATTACTGACTGAAAGGATTATTGAGATGTAGATTTACCACCACTGATGGAACCGAGATACTGCTCGATTGAGTGTATGGGCGGAGGAGGCAGCCAAATAATTTCACTAACTTTTCATACCCGTTATAAAACAGTGTTTATTTTGAGGTTCAAATAATGTTTTCAACCTGAAATGGATATAAATTATGTTTATGAACTGAAGATACCAGTCCACATAAAGATATAGAAATTAGTAAAATAACTGTCAGGGGAATACTACAAAGTAATTACTGAAGGTTCAAATTGTAAAATGGAGCTTTCAGTAACTAAGTAAATAAAAAAGTGCAATTCCTAACATTTATTTCATTAGTGTGCTCCTCTACGTATTGAATGTGCCTCTTTGGCTGAAGTTTTCAACCATTTTTAATCAGGAAAATGTCCTTTGAACGTTGGGTACAAGAGAATGTTCTACAAAATAAAAGTGACAAGAATGAAACGCCGCGCAGTTATAGCCTTATTTAGGCAGACATCAGCCGAGAAAATCAATGTTATTAACAAAGTGAAACTGATTTGTGTGTTTATAAGAATATTGAAATGGACATATTGCCCATGGTGAATACATTAAGATATGGTAAGTAATAACGCATTTGAACCTTGACCTAGCTTACAACTTGAACCGCCATTGTCTATCAGTTTCAAAAACTTCTAATATATTATTATACAACAAAATTGACCCTTTACGTTACATCCCCCCCCCACCCCCCCCCCCCCCCACCCCCCCCCCCCCCCACCCCCCCCCCCCCCCACCCCCCCCCCCCCCCACCCCCCCCCCCCCCCACCCCCCCCCATTTTCATAGACTTAACTTTGTAAGTATCAAACTCGTTTGTTGCAGAGTTTTCCCTTAAATTTTTGTATTTTCAATACATTTTTACTTGATTGAAAAATTTGGTTTTGTTGTGATTTCGTAATTTTAATATTTACGCAAAATTGCATAACTAAATTTTTAAATTTTCATTTAAAAAAACAAATAAAATTTGAATACCCATAAAAATAAATAATTGAAAAGGTGATTAAAACTAAAATAAAGTCATACACTGAAGAACAGCGGGACATATAAGTCCTCAAACATAAAAAAATTTAGAGCTCTGACCCTTTTATAAGACAGCGGGACATATATGTGCCCACTTGGAATTACTAAAAAAGGGGTTTAGTGCAAAAAATATGGACATTACTAAAATTGTTTAAAATTGGGTGTCAATATCTACAATAAAATTAAAAAGATAATACAAAAAAACCAATAGAAATTTGGGTAAAGGGTTTCCATAAAGGGGTTTTTAAACATTTTTTTATAAAGGGGTTAAGACGTTTTTAAAACTTTCGATGTTTTAAAAAATTTAAATTTTAAAACTATTTAAAAATTATAATATTGATGTTGTTTTTGTAAACAGCTGGCCGAAGGAATATCAAACTGAAGATTAAAATATTGAAAAATCCATCTTTTAGTTACATTACAAACCCCAGTTGAAATTGCCGCCTTTTAACAATAAATCTATGTAACTATATTTTTAAACACACATAACATTTATTCAGTTAAAAGGCGAGGTAGCCTAAGTCAACTCTATATATTATCGTGCATGAGGTCACATGTATCGTGTGAAATACATTTAGTACTTTTAGGAAAAAAGGAATTTTGGTACAAGTCTACATTAATTCCCAAAATCACGCAATTTTGTTTAAATAAATACAAATACATTATTTTCGTGCGTAATGAATAGTTGTTGCTGGTTTATAAATGTTTATTAGCCTAATAAATATTAACACTCCAATGTTGACCGTAAAATTTTGCCATGGTAATGGACATACCATGCAATGAATAAACCATATAATGAGCGTTATTGTAGTTATATTTTAACAAATTTTTTAATATTTACTATAAGGAAATACAAAACAGTGATATAGAAGCAATGAAAGCTCAAATACGTCATTCTTACAGGGTATGCAGCGGCCCCGACTGGTCTGGTTTTGTTACTGTGTTTTGTTTTTGGCCGGGGATAATCAGCTGTTCCCCCAACACCACTCCCAACACTGTTCCCATATACAAACCCAAACAAAAAAGGGGACAGTGGTTTACCATCATGATTTGTGTGATATTGTGGGCATTTTTTATGTTACTTTCTTTCCATTGCACAATTTTTATAAATAGTACCTATACCTTTTCCCACAAATTTTGTTTCCAACAGAAACCCTTACAAATCAGAACAGTGGTTATAACATCACCTACCCCCCACACCCCCCCCCCTCCATCGCAACAATACTCCCCCCCCCCCCACCCCCCCCCTCCGCCCCCATGTGGATATTGGCTTTTATTTACCCCTTTTCCCTTTTTCCACTGCCCCATTATCAATGTACGTCTACCTCTACAAAATGTTTTCCCCAAACTGAAAACCCCTTTACAAAACCAGACAGTGGTCTCATCCATGATTGTTGATATTGGGGCATTTTTATTTACTTTCCTTTCCACGCACCATATAATAGTTACCTCTACCCTCCTCCACAATGTTTTCCCAAAACTGAAAAACCTACTAAACCAGGGACTGTGGTTACATCCTGATTGTGTGATATTGGGGGCATTTTATTTACTTCACTTCTCCTCTGCCAAACCATTTATAATTTAGTACCTTTTCCCTACTCCTCCACAATCGTTTCCAACTGAAACCTACAAAACCAGACGGTGGTTACATCCATGATTGTATGAGATTGGCAATTTTATTTACTTCTTTCCACTGCACCATTATAAAAAATTTAGAGTACCCTCTAACCTCTCCAACAATTGGTTTCCACTAGGGAAAAAACCTACAAAACCAGAAAGTTTTATATCATAATTATCCAAAAAATATATTGGGTTGTTTTATTACTATTTAGTATATAAAAAACATTTGTAATAAGCATACATTTTCATTTTTCCAGTTTTTGGGGCCTTACTGAATAAATTTAAAATCGATACATAATAAAGAATAAGAAATAGTAAATTTAAATAATTTTATTACTTTTTAAAAAACAACTTTCTCGTGAAAGGGTAAACGTTTCATTTTTCCTCCGCGGTAAACCTGGGTTCCAATTGTATTAATCAGAGATTTATATAAAATTTATAGGTTCAACATTAAGCTTTTTTAGGATTTTTAACTGAAGTGTTGAAATATAGATCAATAATATTAAATTTTACCAGTGCTATAGTTTCTAGAAAAAAAGCTTTTTTCCCCAAAACTTTTACAATAACGTTTTCAACACAATTGTTTTTGGGAAATTTTCGATCTTTGATATCAAAGCCTTGCCTTAAAATATCTTTTAAAACCACATATTTTAAAAATACTAATTTTATTATTATTAATTTCAAGAAACTTATTTAAATATTTATATAACTAATTAATATAAACTAAATAGAAATGGGATGTGATCTTTTTTTTCAAAAAGGAGATACTTAAAATTTTTTAAAATAATTACTTTCCCCTTTAAAACCCTTTGAAGTTTAGTCAGATGGTATATACAAAAAATAAACTATCCCGTTTTATTGATATGCCGTTATGACGTATTCTGGTGAAGCAATTGAAATTACTCAGAAAAGATTGCAAAAGAAAACATTTTTTATTTTTGTTAATTTTTACAATCATACTCTTTCCAAATTTACCAAAAAGACGATCTAAAATTTGACAGATTAATCCTTTTTTTTTGGGTAAAACGTTCCCTGTGCAATTACGTGGGTCATCTTTTCGAGGCTATTACTGCATCTTCATAAGATGACCGTATGGACATTAAATACTAAAGTTAAAATATGTAAAACACGAAGATTTGAGAATTGCAAATAAAGAGACCAGGAAGAAACCAAGAAAATGTTTATAGATTTGTTAGAATTCATATACTTTATTGCGTTGTCTACTGACACACTACATACAACAGTGGTTTTCAGAACAATTCCGAGTTATTAAATAATTATGTATTGATGTACATTTGATGTCGGAAAAAATTTTTTAAAATTTCCCATCATTTCACTTATTCCCCATTATTTATTCATTATTCAATTTTCCCTTTATAAATACTATGGGAAAAAATTTACTATTAAGCATGCAGGAAACTCTATGACGATTAATCTAAAATTTTTATTCAAGACATTTTTAAACATAGTGTTCCCTCCTCAATGCAATAAAATATTATATAGGAAATATGAAATATGTACTAACATTTTAGTAAATCTTTGGACACATTTTGACAAACAAACTTAACCACGATTTTGTATGAAAATTTGCATCGGGGAAAAGTTTTATTAATTTACTGTTATATCTTGGGTGAATATGTTGTTCTATGTACATTTTAGAAACATAAATTTTAAATTATCCACCATTTTTTTAAAAACCATGCTTCGCATAGTAGTATTTTTTATTAATGCTTGTCTAAATATGAGGCGTTCAGTTGCTGTAGCCGTACACAAACAAAAATTATTATATTTTTTACAATATTTCTTCAGAGAGAAGAATGAAAAAATATGGCCCTTTTCGACAATATCCATTTGATTCGATTTGTATTTTAATGCTCCAAATAACATTTTTGCTAAGATAATTTTGGGGAACAATTATATTGATTCTTATCGGTTGTGTTAATCAAGACAGTTTTCCATGTTTAAAAATTAAAATATGAATAAATTTATGATGAAGCCCAAGGCAAATGATTGTAAGTAGTTCCGGAATCAGTTCAAACTATATGGCTTCCAATGTTAATTAATATGAGATATACAAAAAACCCTTATATACACTGTGTAACAAAGCAGTCATAGACTGTTTTAAAAATGTTCTCTACAATGTAAATTATGGATGATTATGCTGGATTAAACATGTCAATAAACGAAAAAAAATTATTTTTAATAAATTTGGTATCAGTTAAATTTCTTTCCATTCATATGTTTTTGTTGACTTTTTATGTTTTACTATGTCAAAGAGCTTTATAATAGACGTAGCAACCCCTTTTTTCATTCTTAAAAAGTTTTATAATATTTATTTACTAGAATTCAAAACATCTTGAAATGTTAATGGATAATATATAAAACTAATTTCACTCTTGATTTAAGACTAAAACTTGAATAATTTTACAAGAAGTTGTGTTTTATCTCTACTAATTTTCTGAAATAAAGAACAAAACAGCTAAATCACTTATTTCAGGGACAGATACAATAAGAAAATATATACAGTATGGTTGCCTTAATCATTTACACCTAATGGTCCAAAAAGCAAATATCTTAAAGTTTTTTGAGTAAAGAGTTTGTTACACCCTTGTATAAGATTCATTTGAGAATATTAAAAATTCACAGCAAATTCTCATGAAAAGCAAAGAAACCAATTTGATCAGTAATTTTGAAGTGTGACTGTTATTGGAATTAAAGTTCCGCCTGGAAAAGTATCAGTTAAAAACAACCAGCAGACGTGATGTGAGGACTTATACGGTGTAGAGGAGCTAAATACTAACCTATCCAGCAGGTATAAAATTAATTTTCTATCGATTGATACCTTTGGATGCTGTTAATTCAATAGCCGATATTATTTTATCTTTTAAATATAACTTTAGAAAACGAACTTTATGTCATGTTTTTGCCCCGAGGAAAATATTAAAGATTACCATTTTATTGATAATTCCTTTTCATGATTTCAAATTAATGCAGAAATATAAACAATATACCAGGTTTTTGTGGTAAACTACTTTATTGCTAGTCTCAAGGTTGTAAAATGGATGTGAAAATAACACAAATTGGTGGTTAGAAAAATACTAATACACTATACTGAGGAGGAAATTACTCAAAAATAATTTACTCATAACGAAGTGGGTTGCAAAATTTTAAAAAGTTCTCATGGGTACACTATTTTGGATCGGTTTCCAACAAAATTAAAAAATTAAAACAATGGTCGTAGGAGCAGAAGATCCACTGTGTTAGGTTCCGCTATTACCGCGCTGCTTTTTGTGAGTTAAAATTAATTAGTAACGTTACTTTGATTAATAATTAATTACAAGTATTCTTTTAAACCTAATTTGAATATTTAATTCACTTTTTTTATTTCAATTCTTAGGGACTAGTTTAATGCCCGCATCGAGTGCACGGATTTGTTCTTTAGCGATTCCCCTCACAGGCAAATTTGGGGATGACACCTTAATTGTGGTTAATTTTAAGTCAGACTAATTTTTAACTTATTTTACCAGTAACTTTTTTATCAAATGTCTAAAAAATTTCTATAATATCATTTAAATTACGATTATAAAAAAAAGTGAGGGCTGTTCTTAATCAGATGCTATGAAAAAAAGGTGACTGGAAGACTTTTCAAGGGATGTTTCACATAAAATTCAAATTTCTTGTTACGCTCAAAATATTAATATATAGTATATCTGTATTTTTAACAATGTAATCTTTAATTTAATTCTGTTATATATTTCTCAAAGGGTTTTAAATTTAATATTTTCCATCTTTATATTGCTAGAATATAGTTCTTTAAAAAAAAGGAAAAATAAAATTTCTATATTTGTTACTAAAATCAAAATTTTGGTATTATTATGTGCGATTCACGTTAACGTGAAAAAACACCAGCTTATATACTCCAATCATGTCTGTATAACGTGGAAATATGTATTATATACTTTATTTCCAATAGAAATTTACTAATGATCATTATTACTCTTTTTTATTTATTTATTTATAATTTATAAGTCTTAATTGGTTGCTTCTTAGTTGTAAAACTTTACAAGCATATTTATGTGTAAACAAAAAAAGATTGTTTAATGTCTCAAGAACATTAAATTTGTTTTTATAATAATTGTTGTAGGTTCTCTTTTAGTATTTTTGTACCTGTTCATGATGTTACTTATTATAATTATATTTATGTAAAGACTATTACACATTGAGATTTATTATAACTATTTTCCACATATTGTCAATAATCTGTAGCAAAAATTATTAATATTGTACTAGCAGTTATTGTTTTCAGTATTTAAAGGATATATACTTACATTTGAGGATTTTGTGTTTGGAACAATTAATCCATAGGATATATTTTTTTAAGTAAATAAACAGTTATCCAGGTTCCGGGTGAGTACATGGGAATTAGTGGTTTTAAAATTGGAATTTGATTGCGAAATGTAACAGAAACGCGAAACGTTTATTGATTTGAATTCTACACATATGTAACTTGTTAGATTGGTTCTCGAGTTTACACCGGAATATAGTATCATGTGTGGGAGACGACCGCGATACGGTTTTGGGGGGGGATAAATGGAAAGGGTTTTTGGAGAAAAGGCGTTAATGGTGAAACGAAATTGAAATCCACCAGCCATGTGTGTAATGAAAATATAACAGTTGTTGATAATTCCTTTGATAGCTTTTTTGGCTGGTTAGTACCTCCAATTGGGTTTTTTTCAGGAGAACAACAAAACTGCAAAGATAATAAATCTTTTTATTTTGATTCTCAGGAGATTGGATGGCAAAACCAGGGACAAGGTATGTTTAGTTTCAACTTACATTTATTACTCGTAGATTTCAGCTAAAGGATTTAAAACTAAACTAGGAACATTTGATCTATGGTTCAGCACCCAGTTGTCCAACCACATACAAAACTGACCAGGAGACCAATAGTCAAATGGCGAATGGTCCCGCCAAGAAGAGAAACAAAAAATGGCGGGGTTATAAAACGGGAGAGAGAGAGAGAAATTAATTTTCAAAGAAAGCAAGATCAGAGTACTGATGATATTTTTATAAAACCCATGTTTCTTTTGCTTATATATAAGTTTAATTCAAATTTAAACTAAACGCTGGAGATATATTTTCGAACAAATCGTTGTTACATTTACTTATTAAAAAAAAAATAAAAATAAGTTTATTCTATATTAAAAAATTATTTATAATTTTTCTAGATTTTTATTATATAAACTGGATATTATAGAAATAACCTTTATCTAATATACTTAATAATAGAATTTTAACCAGATGTAGTTAGACAATGTTAAAATATTAAAAAATTCATATAGATAATGCTTATTGAGATTAAACCATCAATAAGGGAATTTGAAAGTTCAAAAATTCGAGAAGAAAGCTTAATATAATTAAGGCACTGCAAGAAAATAGCATGACCAAAGCGATTATTTTACAGGGGAAAGTCCTTAATTCTAGCGGATTCTTAGCGTTTGAAAACGGTTGGACTATGGAGAAACTTACGTGATTGGAAAGAATTAGAAAGTACAAGTGCCAGAGCCTAGGAGTTCCCTGCTTGTGGATGGGCCTAAGTTTTTAATTATTTCCGTTTTGAAAAAAAACATTAAACCTAATATGTGATATCCATGTTTCTTGTCAGGTACACAATCAGCATAAAGGGTTGTATACTTAGGGTTTTATTTCACAGTATGTTCTTGTAAAGATGTTGATTTTAGCTTCCAGTTATCTCTATCTTAGTTCATAATTTAGAAATCCGATCGCTTGTTAACATTGGACTAATTGGAATATGTAGGTTATGAGAACTGTAGCTATACCTCATTACTTCCGCCATTGAATAACCTACCTACATAACTGAGTTTCTATTATAGAAAAACTCGCTTTCTCCATCGTTCTTAGAGGGCGTGTTTACAACAGCCGCAGTGCACTTAATTAAGACAATTGATAATATTTCTACACCTAGATTACACTTATATTTTTGTACAAGTTATCTGTGATGTCGGAGCGATATCAATTAGTTCAATTTTGAGCTTCTCTTTGTCAGCTCGGACCCTTTTTGGATATCAGTTCGTCAGATCCAGCATGAATTCCTTGTATGAGAAGTTTTCAACTATCGGATGCTGACACTAAGTAATAATGTTAAACTCCAACATTCACATCGTTTCAAAACGCTTCTCACTAAAAGGTACGTTTATGTATAATGTTATCTTCTATTAGAAAGATTATAAATAGATTTTAAAAATCAATTCAGTTAATCCTTATTTTGAACACTAAATGCGGATGTGGCGTGATTTTAAAATATGCGCTTCGACGTGATGAACACGTGGCAGTGTAAATGCATGTTATAATAATCAATTTAAAAGAAGCTAAAACGTTATTTAAATGAAATACCTCACTCCTCCCTAATGTCTGTATTGGCTCACACTGAACTGGCCTTCGATATTTAATTTTTTTAATTCATGAATACGCTTAGTATCGATTAAATAACTGCTGTCCGGTATTTGATCGGCAGTTTAGTTCCTTGTATTAGGTAATGCATTTCAATCGTTAAAATACTTCACTGTACAAAATTTTAAAATAGTTATCCAAATCAAATATACATCCCAAGTATGTAAAATTGGCTCAGAAAGTACGTAGTAGTAGGTTATTGTAAAGTATGAAGTATTTTTCACTATTAATTAACTTTAGACAAGGACGTATATTGTTAGTAATCCATAATACTTAAATCATAACTACGTTTCTTCATACATTAGTTATTAATGAAAACCTCTTAATTTTTATCACTGGTAAGTTAATTCAACTTCCATTTCCGTTTTAGGTGAAGCATACCTGTTTAAAAAGGGGTATGTGACCCACAGACCTGGTCCACATGGTTCATCCCCAATAATATATTTTTTTTCACGTTTTAATTGAAGAAAATATATTTAAAACGTTAGTTTTAATAGTATATGTATTTTAAATAACATAGCCAGGCACAAATACAAACTTTAAACCCCCTAGTTTTCCTCAAAAATGTACGGGTTAAACAGTAAATGAAATTAATAAGCTTAAACTCTAAATGTTACGTCTCACAATCTACAACAACTTAGAGAAGAAGAATTCTTACCCAGATTAAGACACACAAATGGTGATGATGGGTCGGGTTTCTGTAAGGATATTTTCTAGTTATATTTTAAACTTAATCAGTTCACATTATGGACACTATACCTCCTCTTATGATACCTAATTATTAGTTAGAGAAATAAAACATTGTGAGTGACAATCACCCTAAAACCTTAGTGAAAGAAGTAAAAAAAGTCAAACCATATTTATTATATAGTGGTTAAAATCTGAGCTACCTGTTTTCTAGATATTTTCGTTCCTCGCTTTAAGAAACCATTTTATGAGGAATGGGACCAGTTAGGTTGTTCTTTCACGTTTACGCACGAAAATATTTTTTCATCTTTAGAGATTTTATAATAACGAACGGCTCTATAGTAATTAATTTAATAAAATATATGCTCACGTCTGAGTTATTTTATTTTACATATATTTATGAATACATTTGAGAGATTTTAACAACTGAGAAAATAAAACGGTTACATGTAGCCCCACCAGAATTGTTCGGGCACCGATGCAACGGCGGAGCAGCTTTGTATTTTTGTTTGCAGCGGTCAAAACTCCCAACAAGTAATCCTCTGTTGAACTTTTAGCAATTTCCGAATTGAGAACTTCAGCTTTTTAACTGTTCCAGTTCTGTTTCATCACGCTTCCCCTTGTTTTTCCCTCAACTATAAAATGCAACTTGCAGAATTCAACAGTGTATTAAAAATAGAACAGGAAAACAAAATTTTTACTGACCGTGTTAATGCCAGTTAGTTAGGTCATTTTTTATGTATTGCATCAATACATGTTACAGGCAATGTCTTATCGCTATATAAAGAGTAACGAACTTTTTAAACAGGTCCAGACAGCCCCCTGAAGTTCCCTGCTTTTATTTCTATAAAAATAACATTATATTGCAAAAGAAACTAAAATATGATTGCTAGCTCTCTCAGAATATTTTTGGTCTTACCTTTTAGAATGGTGTATGGTTAATGTTAAGTTTTTATATAACTTGGTCTCGAAGGATGTTTTTTATAATTTGGCTCGCCACCCAATTATTTTGAGGCATAAGTGTCAGATCTAAATAGTAACGGCAAAAACCACGGGAATTGAGGTCTTTGATGATTTTTTAGGGGGGGGGGGGGGGGGGGGGGGGGGGGGGGGGGGGGGGGGGGGGGGGGGGGGGGGGGGGGGATACAAAAATTTTAATAAAATGGTTTGTGATGATTTATAACGGTCGTGAACAAACTAATGCTCCCCAGTCCTCACTACCATAATATTAGCAATAAAAAAATTATTAGAGAGGAAACAGGAATTTTTCCGGACATTTTGCCATCGTTAAGGCTGAATGAAACAAGGAAAACATGTAACCACCTAACGTTTTATCACGAGATCTGCAATATCTGAATCTCTTCCTTTCAGGTAAAGAACTAACCATAATACATAAATTACAAACTAAGGTTAAAAATAAACAATACTCTTACTAAAACGCGTAGTGTGGCCACGCCTAAGTACAGGAATCACGAACCTACAATGTTTGTATGTCAAACTTCACTAACACTATAAAGACATGGCACTTATAGTACAAACCCTATAGACAAAAACACATAATCAATTAAAATCCTAAACACTACGGAATTACAGGTACCTCAATACGTCTTCAACTTCGTCTACTAACCGCATCTACGACTGGACACAGAGGGAACTAGCCAATGGTATTCCGATGAAGGGGCTGGCTAAAACAAGATGGCGGAAATACAAGGGAAGGGAGAACAGGAATCGGGGCCCTTTCGGTTTTTTATTGGATCAATGCGAGTGATGGAACTTCTTATAAAAACCATATTGATTGTGAACAGGGCCGCAGTGGTTTATTTACAATCAATAATCGATTTCCGTTTGAATACTTTTGGTTTTCTCTTTAGGTTCATATTTTTTTAGAATTGGCAACCAAAGCGGTCCTAATCTCGGACTGATGGTTGACTGATATTGGTTGGTCCCCCCCCCCTGCCCAATTTAATGTATCGTTGGCCTCAAATTAAAATTTTCCTTTTGAAGAAATGTGGTTCCCCGATGTCTTATGATGGGTGGCTTCATCCCCAATTCCATATGATGGTCTTTCGGACCAAACAATGGTTATTTGGTATCAATTTTTTTTGAGCTTTTCTGTGAAACCCTTTCATCCGTTGTTTTCTTTTGTTGTTCTTTTATCCTTTATGTTTAGTGGTCTTTTTTGTCTCGCCTATGTATATTCCCTAATTGCAGCTACCATTTTATACTGGTAAAAAAAACGCGATAGAATGGTTAGTTAGTAGACGAGTGAAAGGAACGTATTGTGGACACTGTATTCCATAGTTTTAGTTTTATATGATTAGTGTTTTGTATAGGTTTTGTAATTTAAGTGCATGTCCTTTTAGTGGTTAAGGTGGAAGTTGACAATTACAAATTTACATGTTAGGTTGTGAATTCCTTTGGACTTGATTAGGAGCAGTTGCCAACAAACGCTTTAGTAAGGATTTGTTATAATTTTAACCTAGTTTTGTTAATTATGTATTAAGGATTTAAGTTCTTTACCTGAAGAAGAGATTACAGATTGCCAGATCTCAGAAAACGTAGTGGTTACTGTTTTCTTGATTTTCACTTTAACCGTATTGGCAAATGTCCGGAAAAATCCTGTTTTCCTTCAGCCAATCCTTCCATCGTTCAAAAAATACACCTTCAAAAACAAAGAAATTATTGAGGGGTCAATCTACAAATGCCTCAAAAATATAGTTGTTTTATAATTAAAACAGTCTTACAAGTTGTGTGTTGAGGCACATAAAAGAAACTTGCTGTCTGATTATATTATTGCAGCCATAAAAATTATATGGTAATAAGTAGGAAAAATAATATTAGCTATCCAGTATATTCGTACTTTTAACATAACTTAAAGACAAATTAATTAAAAAAAAATTACTAAAAGCACATTTATTAATTAGCTCTAAAATTCAGGTTTGGAATTTTTGGAATACCTGGATTGTAAAATATTTTACAAATCTCACATTGTTATATTAAAGTAGTTTAGGTATTGACTATATTCAAAATGAGAAATTCTTCAGCGCTGTGAGATGATCCTCGTATTTTGTTAGTTAGTAGACTCTATGTATGATAAGATAGTGTTGCAGAAGGTTGCTGACAAAAAAAAAACCATCTGAAACAATGAAACGTATATAATAGTGTTGAAACCAGTCATTTTAAAAGGCAATTTCCATTCTAATTTTACCAATTTGAAGAGATACATAGGACATGAATATTAAAAACTTGTGAATGGACTTACTTAATAGAATGGTTGATTGTTTCCAAACGCAGCAGGTTCCATAAACATTAACAAACACAGTAACTTGCTGGCTCATGGAGATTGAGGTGATGAAAAAAAAGGTTGTATTTTGGTGTCATTTAACATGTTAAATAGGAATACAGTGTGTGTGATACCACACCAAGGGAGCAAGTTAATTGTTATCCGATGTTATATTGCAATTGCTAAAGCCCGTATACCAATGTCGGTATACACACAATTCTACAACAGGCTCATTCACAACGTTGACTGGATATTTACATGATTTAATTTGAAGGCTTGAAATAATTATTTACATGAATATTAAATCTCCAAACCCCGGTTAATTTCGTTATCCTAAGCAATAAATAAGATTAACACCAACCACACTGATTTTTAGAATAATAATATGTCATTAGTGGATATTCATTATATTATAAAGTAAGTAGTGATACAGTACACGAATTACAAAAATTGTTTTTAATAATTATAAAATCTAATGCTCAATAAAATTATAATATAATACAAATACGGGAGTGTAAAATTGTAATCATAAAAATATGAAATAAAAAAGGCCACGAAGAACAATAAATTTACAATATTAATCAATTTAAATGGTTTAATAATCAATTAAATAAATAATTTAACTTTGAAAAGATGATTCCATAAATTTTTAAACAGACGCTCAACAAAAACTATCTTAATAAATCTAATAATTCTTTAAAGCAATAAAATAAGCAATGGTAAGAATGAACATTATATTGGTTTGTGTTTTCGCATTTCGTAATCGAAGACATTTCAGATTGTAGAATAACCAATATTTAACTACGTTTTTATTTTATGAGGTCACCTAAGCAAAGATATCTTGGAAATGTCAGTGCCAAAAAAGGGGAAAATTAAAAAACAAAATGTTAAAAATTTATCACTGAAGAAAATTTTTACACCAAAAATTAAAAAAAACTGGGATCTAAAACGGTTTTAGAACCTGATCCTGTTAAATAAGCAGACTATCAATTTATTTTCAACACTATCTGGAAATGGGCTAAAATACAAATCATACTACGAAAGTGTTTCAATGAAATTAGAATAACTTAACAAATTAAAAAAACTAAACTGTACACAGAGACCTTGTTTTTATCATTGTAATATCACAGTAGGAGGAATAACCAGAAGAAGAAAAGTATGAAACACCTAATATCAGAAAACAATTGTGTTGTCTCAAAGTCCATGTTCTAAACATTAACCATGGGGTTAAACGTGCTTACTTCCTGCTCATTCTTACTTTCCAAATTATCCATTCGTTAATGACAGAACGTTGAAATCAGAGTATGACTTTTTAATTGTTGTAGGAGCGAAAAAAATATAATCAAGGGGAATTTTATTATGTATTATATTATATCTTTAAATAAATCCTTTTTGATAACATTTACCAGGTTCGACCTTGAAGCAAAGGTATCTCACGCTTGATTGATGAGAGCGATTTCTATCTTTGAGGTTAATTGTCCCTGTCGATGTTTATCAATGAAAAATGTAGTTTGAATTTAGTACAATGCATAATTTACCACTTATCGATGAAAAACTTTGAGAGCTACCGGGGATAGTTGTTGAGCATTAAACACCCATAATAAATTTCTGGCATTAAACCCAACTACTATGATGCAATTTATTGTTTTATGTTCAAAGGTTTTTTTTTTTGGGGGCGGGGGAAAGAGGCTCCCCATATATACGACTATGTGTCTTATATTTTTGAACTTAATTATATTTATCTTTTTTTAGCCCCTATTATAGAAATTAATTATAGGATCAAAAAACAGCAGCATGTTTAGAGATGCGATATCGGTTATTAAATTATTGTACTCTTCTGAGAAAACCCTATGGTTCACAGCATGTTGTCAAATTTTATTTCAAATTGGAGTTTAGTAACGAATTATTTTAAAGTATAAGAAATGTATTGCCACAAACACTGCAGGCAAGAGAATTGACGTGTGAAAGGGATTAATTAAACATTGTATAAAAATGTAGGCCCAGCGGTGTATGATGTTTCTCCGTGCAGATATTCGCAATCCCGATATTTATTGTACTTTACAACTAAAAACTAATATTTATAACAGTGTTTTTAATTTAGTGCGTATCATATCTGCATATTAAGCTGATATAAATCTTTAATGATGTTTAATACATTACAAATTCATATGTAAAATATATATTTTTTTTAACGATTATATATATATAGTTATATATATACAAAATGGTCATGTGCATTAGATTGATTTTGCTGCGGGTGTTAAATAATCACATAACAAGCTTCTGAACCAATTTGTACTGAAAACTTGTACAATAAACAATCATCTTGGGGCCCCTTAAATTCCCACCCAGGCCATATTCTTAAACACTACTTTCGTGGTAAAACATTGTATTTGTGACAGCAATTTAAAATTTCAGTCCAAATTATTAAAGTACGTAGTGCTCATGGTCTCAGTATTGTAATGCGTTAATATCGATTGACACTAGTTTACTATAAATCTATCTATCTAACATCTGTTTACAATAAATTAAAAAGACTATTATAAAACTTCTAAATGGATTCTTAGGCGAGTGTTGTATACAAGTTTATTATTATTTTTATAGTGTATTATAAAAGTTCGGCAATTGTTCATAATTTATTTAGACTGTGTATATTAATAAAATATCGCAATTATAGGACCAAAATTTTTTCAGTTAATTCTTCACTAGGTATTGAATTTGGTGCTTCGTAAAAATGCGTTTTTTTTTTTAAAAAATTATTTATAATTCCAGGTTTTTTTTCCAAATGAAAACTATTATCAAAAAAATCAAATAAAATAAAATTACGCGACGCTTTTATCACTACGATTGGATGAAAACTTAAAAGAACACATACGATCAACAACATTATGTTCCAATATTGGTAAATTCAGTTAAATTCAGAATTCCAGACGGTTAGGATCATTTTGGTATGTGTTTTTTTTTATTAGCAGCTTAATTTTCTTTTCCTGATTATAATGCAAATGTTTTCCTAGATATGTATGTTTGGTTTTTTCAGTTGATATTTAGTTTTCTTTCAGTAAAATTCTGCACATTTTGGATCTGTTCTCGCATTTTTATAATCATTACCTTCTAAATCGTTACTTCTACTCTCCTCCTTGAGTTTTGCGCTTGACAAAGATACTCGGACGAGATTTGTGGATATCTTACTCATTTGTGTTGTAGATATTAAACGGCTTGGTTTCCCCTATAAGTAGAACTGCGCTACAAACTACATGGAATTTGTATATGTTCTTGTAGACGTCCGACCGTATCCGACGTCACAGTGGTATTCGTTTCCTTCACTGGGTTCAAACCAATCCTTCAATGTTTGAGTTAGCCCTTCGTGCAAGTATTATTACAGTCACTCTTTAACACTCCTCATCCTACAATTTTTATAGGTTGTTCCCTTGTGTGAGTGTAAGGGCAGTACGGACCGAATATTGGTTCATTCCCTTCTCTTTGAATTTGATTAAAATAGGGATACGTTACTTTTCGTACTTACGTTTTTAAAAACACTCATTAAATAATCAAAAACCCCCACTTTTTTACCCGTTTAATTGCATAGTTCTGATTTATAAACTTCAAAATCCACCGACCTGCATCTTACAATAATATAAGCAGGATATAAACATGTGGGTTCTTTAGCATAAGTAAACTAGAAGTACCCTAACACAAAAATATTATATAAATTAAATTACATTACTCCAACCCTTTAGCATAGGAATTAATAAATAAAACAATGAAATTTTAATTATAATTTAAAACAGATTATACCATTGAATTTTGTATGATAATTATGATACTGTAGGAATAAACGCGCAGCTTTGCTCTCACGGGACACAATGGAATGAATACGCTTACCACATCTGTAAGTATACTAGATTCCTATGGCATGCCAGCCAAAGCTCACTTCGACGCGAGTGACTTTATCTCGTTGGCTGGAAAAGGAAGTGACATTTTTACTTAACAACAGTTTAAAGCCAAAATTTTAATGAAGATATAAGAGGGTGCAATTATTAGCAGTTTTATTTATTATCGCATATATTTAACTAAATAACTCAATTACTATAATAATAATTTTTAGTACTGAATGGTTGAAGAACCACCACAGAACTGTCTACTGTACGGAGGCGATAACTTTGAATTAAAAGACCTACGATCGTAAACACATTTTTCGTCGAAAAAAATAAATCAGTGAAAACTGATAAGTAGCCAATAGTAGATAAACGAATGCATAAAGGAAAGAAAATAGAATGGTCGTAAAAAATTTCCAGGGATTCTTTGAAGTTGTTCTTTTTATTTTTTATTGATTTTATATGTAGAGAAGTACGTTCTTGAAGTCATAGTGTTAATATGCAATGATTTTATTTAACATTTCTGTTCCGTTTGAAGGTATGTTTTCCTTGCAGTTGGGGGGGTTTAATTCATATCAATAAATATTTTTTATTTTTTTATCAATATTTATTAATGATTTATAATTAAATATTTTATTTATAATTTTTTTTCAATTTCAATATCAATATTCACCAATGTAAACAAAAAATGGGTCCTAATTCAACTAGAAAATCTATGTTTTTAAGTTGACTCTCGCAGGCGATATCGATTTTCGAGACGAAGTGTACTTTTTCCTACCTTCTCCTCCCTCTATTACTCGCTTTAACAAGCACTGTTTGTTGAATTATAGTTGGAACATATTTGGTAGAAGAAGGTACTTGAAAACAAATTTAAATTGTTATAATGCAACCTGTAAGATACAGTTACATCAATTTGTATAGTCTATATTTAGTAGTATAAAATTTTATTCACCATATAAGTATTTAAACGGCCTATTGAAAAAACAGAAAAATAATTCATAAATTACATTTTAAATTGGTTGATTTGGTATTCACAAAATATACCCATATAGCCAAGATTTTTTACCCCCTTAATTGTGTTTTATCATTTTCATTTTCGTTTTCTTAGTTATTATTTGACTTTTTCTTAACTTATATGAACCAGCTAGCGAAAAAAAGCAGATTAGATAGTAGCATACTACATCGGAAATTGAAAGTAAACTTCCGTATTATAACAGGAATACCGTTCTAAACACTACTACTGTTTGTAGTTTTTAATTTGATTCTATTTAATAACCCCCATTAAAAAAAGTGGAAATTGAAGAAAAAAAATTTCTAATTATAATTTCTTTCGCAGAACAGAATGTTTCAGCAACGTTTTTTCCAGTGTTTCTGCTGATTATGACCCGTTATTATACTGTACCCAGCTCATTAATAAAACAACCTCAAGGGCTTATATATTACATTAAAGCAGGATTTTTTAAGTACATAGCAGATTCAATGTGTGAGTAGACTGTAACTTGGGAAAGTTATTTAATTTCGTTAACTTGGTGGTATTTGGAAAGAACGTGATTTATGCCAAATACAATAATCAGAAAGTAAAGCATAAAACATAGAAGCTGCTTGGGTTATCACGTCAGCTTAGGAAAACATTGCATGGACATTGCCCAAAAACATGCCAGTAAATAATTTAGTATGATATGTTCACAGAATTACAGAAGACCTGAAAATGAAATTTACGCGACCGCGGGATAAACATGTGGTAATTTTAGCAGCATTAGTTAACTGAGGAACACACAATAAATAATATAAATTAAATGACTCCAACCTTAGCATAGGAAATTAAATAATTTAAAACAAATGATATTTTTTCTTCATCATCAATTTAACAGGGTTACCATGGAATTTTGTATGGATATTGAATGATACTTAGGGATAACACACGCGCATTGCATCACGCGCACACTGGAATATGATACACAAACCACGAGACTGCTTGATAAGTATACACATAATTCCTATGCATGCCTAGCGCACGTCGATCACTTTTATCTCTTGGCCTGAAAAGTCGACAATTTTATTACAACAGCCAAAGCACAAAATTTATGAAGATATAAGAGCGTTGAATTTGAGCATGTTTTTTATATTTTATGCCATACTTACTAATTAAATAACAAATTATTATTATAATAATTTTAGGAATCAAATGTCCTAAAACATACTCAGTAAATATTTAGTAACAATATAATTCGCAATTACGGAAGACTGAAATGAAAAAGATTTTCCACCTCGTGAAATTAAGGTTTATGTGTCATAATAGATCGTCCATTTCTCGATGACAAGTGCCGGCGAGTGGAAATATAAAGAAGTGGTGTTTATCCGCCCACTTAGGGCTGTTTGCTGGGAGACCTGTTTGGGCCTGGATTACTTCGAGACGTTGGCGTTTCATTCTCATGAGCTTTTGTCCTCAACAGTAATACACAACCTAGCGTTACTAGCTTTGATTTTTTTTAAGATAACATCAATATAAAGTAAACTGATAACAGTATTACACCAGCCACCTGGTGTCTGTTGGATTGTATCAGAGACCTAAGTTGGACTGAAGAGCCTAATGAGTATAAAATGTAAGCCGAACTGATAAACTAACTTTATAAATTTTTAAAATATTTATAGTTATTTATTAAAATGTAATGTACATGTTAAATGGGTAGTTATAATACGCACCGCAACGCACAGGAAGACACAAAACAACTAACTCCAAGATTACATTGAAAAAGCTTTATTATACCCACGATTTTATTACAAACTGTAGCCATTATAAAAAAAATGTTGTGGATTTTTTGAGAGCTTATATTTTAAGGCCCACACTTTATTCAGGAAAGTCTTAGTTTAAGGTTGTTTGAATTTTTGTGCCATAAGTTGGGCTGGCTAGAATGTAAAAACACATATGGAAATATCGTAAAAAAAAAAGTTGTTAACGTAAAAAATTTTTAAAACTCTGGCTTTATCCATCTGTTTTTTTCTCTGTTGATAACATGCATAATTTCGTTGTATTATAAACTGCGTGAGGTTGTTTCTGGAACTCTCGAGATTTTAAAACCACATACAAGGAAAATATCATTTATTGCACTGACTCAAAACATCATTCAGTCTACGTCTACATTCTTTGGTCTCGAGGTTAAAAGTACTAACATAATTGTTCATTATCCCGTGTAATTGTTAAAATAGGCCTTCGCGGATTCGTATTTCATTAGGATTTGGCTCAGAGGGAGGAAAGTCAAGTTTTACTCTAACTAAATCATGAATCACTCATAACTATACCCGGGGTAAATCAATTCTCATGAGTTTAATGTAGGAGGAAAAGATTTAGGACACAATTTGACCTTTACCATTCATCACATTATACCTGATTAGCATCACGATTGTTACCCGTCGTTCTAAGCAACGCTTCCAAACGACCTATGAGACGTACTCATTTTTATTTTTGAGGCTTATTGCACCGCCTCTTTTGTGTAATATGAGAAAGTAGATATCAATTTTACTGAACTCAATAATTAAAATCAGTATATCTCGCCATTCCCCAGTCGATTGTGTGACCAGGATTACATTTTCAGCGCTATGATTTCTTAAAAAAATTGAACAAATTAAATAAATTTGTTGTTTCGCGGAACTGTTGTACTTATAAAACACACCATCCACATACTTGACCCTAGGCTTATTTTTCATCACCAATTTTTACTCACGAAAAACTAATGATTCAAATGAATTTAAATTAATTTTTCTTTCTAAATCAATCGTCAGTTATAATTAAGACATGCGCAGGGCTTAATTCTAATATTAATGAATAGCTTATTTATGAATAAAAATATAATTTTATAACATTTCAAACGGCTTGAATACTGTACAAAAATTAGGTAATCTCGAAAACAATTAAACATTATTTCTATATAAATAGATCAACACAAGATTATATATATCCTTCCATGGTCCCATTGAATCGATTAAATGTGTGTAAATTTTTAATAATTGTTGTTCTCATTTAAGTTGTGGTGTCTATTGTAACTAAAATAATAGATATATTTCAATGCCACACAACAACATAAATATTATATTTTCACAAGACAACTTTTTTTTTAGACAAAACCGACACACTATTGAATCGCCCAAACACCCGGTACTGATAATCTTAGATTGGCCTTAAAAGGAAAAGGCTCAGTTCTGTCGATAAAAGAGAACCAATATTTATCCAGGAGGCTTTGCTACAAGTTTTTTATTTTGTAATTATTCTTTTTGTATGTGTTTCTATGGTAAGTTTTAAATTCAATCTTAATTGTGTGGTAAATTTAATTATAATTTACAACCTTTGATATTTTGCTGTTATTAAAATTTTGATTTGGAATCAGTTTGCTACCTTTGGGGGGGGGTGAAAACAAAAATAATTTATTAGTTTTGTTATTAGATAAACAGGCTATTTTCTTTAGATCCATTTCAATTGTTGCACAAAAATGCGAACAATTGAAATGTTTGAAATTGTTTTGAAAAAATTTTTTGATCAGTTTGATAAAAATAAGTCACCAATTTGTATTTATAAAACCTGTCATAATACGAAGAATAAAACTCGACTAAACGGAAATGGAACGAAGTTTTAATGAATTGGAACAAATACACAACAAGACTTGTGTAAAAAGTGCGTCACTAGTGTATGTTTTTGAAACAGGTTATTTTTACCAAAATGAAAAGCAGTAAAAGTGTAAGGCGGAGGTGTATCAAATAAACCGACCAACAAGGGAGACATCGACCCTGAGTTGGAGTTGATCTTACTGATAAAACTGATAACATTGCTCCCAATATGATAAGTTGTTGTGTACTTACTCTTTGCTATACTCTATTGTAAAGTTACACAGCACAATTTCTTATCTATTATTATTTTTCATTTATTCATGACAATTGGTTTCAGCGCATTGCGAAATAAATTATTAAATAAATTAGTAAAATCGTTTTTTATGGAACCTGTAAAGTTTTTAAGTGTATTATGAGCCAGATAAAGTCATCCTAAACTCCATATCTAGGTATGCATGATTCTACTAAAAAACTCACTTTTAATAAGCCATTTGAAAATGGCTATTTATTGCATTGAGTTGTTTTTATTGCACAGAAACCTGCCTATACCGGAAAATCCAGAAATTCGGATCTCACCACTTCCAAAATGTTAACACCAACTTATGTGGTTTTAAAGGGTTTAATAGAAAATCATGAGTACTTCCTTCCTTGCAAATAAAAAACCGTGAAACCAGGCCAATTCGTAATCTGTGGTCAGGAATATCTTTTTTCGTGCTCGAGCAGCATACCATACTTACCGCAAACTTTATGCGTAACGCACCAAAATAACTAAACATTTTCAACAAAATTTGAAAAGTATATTAACTTAAAACGTTGTTAAATATAGGGTAATATTATTTCATGGATGCGTTTACATGTTTGTTAATAATACACAACGGAAAAACATCGATCATTGCTTGGGTATATGATAGGCACTACACGTTGTTACGTTGTAAGAGATTAACTTGTAACAGGTGTTAATAATAGGTTTATAATTATTATAAGTCATATTAATTTATTGTAATATATATGAAAAATAAAATTCAACAAATTTTATTTGTTTAATATCTGGACTAAACAGAGAACAGAAAAGAAGATTTTAATTACAAATTATATTTCCGAAATTATAAAAAAAGTAGGGTTAAGCAACAAAAAACTGACATTTATATTTCTTATCACTTTACGGAGCTGATAATGTTGGCTTGATATATTCATTTCTTCAACTTTGTATATAAATGATTTTTTCACGTAAATAAACTATTTCTTAATATGGGATTACAAAAGTTTAATTGATATTGGCAAAATCTGGGACTATAGTGAATGACTCCAAGTGAGTCATGTCATGATTGTAAAAACGTTCGAAATTATTAAAAGTGTCTTTGACCTCCGTAAACTCCAAAACATAAATTATCGCTATAAATTAATATTCAAATCTTTCTATGCAAAAATAACATCTTAGGCACCGATCTCTTAGGAATGTTAATTTTTCAACTTTTACTTTGATAGAATTATTGGTTGAAAAAGTCAGCTAGGACGAGAGAGGGGTAATATTTTAATTAAAATTCCGGTGGGGAGGAAAGGATATGAATTTTCGTAGAGTAAGATACTCGTAGGTGTACGGTGCCAGAATTACTCGTTTTACATGATTATGTCCGCAGTCAGGTTTTTATTGTGGGATCAACCGAGAAGGAGAACAAGCTGATATATGGGACGCGAAAAAACGGATTGTTATAAATTCTTTCACCATACAAACATATACATATTCACAAATATTTTAATTTCGTCCAAGAATTTTGACATTTATTTCATGCTGTAACCATTATTTTTATATAATTCAGGTTATTAAATATTTATGAGTTGATTTCGTCAATTGTAATGAAATTAGGGAAGGCAACAATTTCAAATCTATACAGAGGACAGGTCCTATATTTTTGTAACTTTATATTAACTATAAAATGGATTTTAATCGAGAAACAATACTCTGAATCTATCTGTAAAAACAAGTTCCTGGTAACTACTGTTTTCTTTTGTTAATATTTTATAAGACAACTCGTAATAGAGAGTCGGGTCTTGATAACTAAAACGTTCTGAAGGAATATTTAACAGCTAGGTTTGCACGCTATTAGTTTTAAAAAAATGTACGAGGTACACAACTTTTTCTGATCTTAAGTCAGTCTCATAGCGTTTATTGTCCTATGCTAAAGTATTGATTCTATTACGAATTTAAATTTTAATTTTTTAGAAGTTTTTTTCTATGATAATTCAATCCGGATATTCTCGTATTTTAAATGTATCATCTTTTAACAATTTGGTTAAACGATTAAGTTGACTATTAATGTAACTCAAATTTAGCAATAATTAACTACCCACCTACGTGGGGCCATATATGTAATTTTTCTCCAGTATATACCCTATTTTCTTTTTCTAAGTTGGTGTAATATACAATGGATGTGAATAAATAATACAAGAGGTTTGGGTAGTATATATATATATTTTATATATATACTATATTATACCAAGGTGCTAAAAAACAGTGTCCTCATAATGGCTTTACCTTTGTTATTTGATTATTTTGGTTGCATTATATTCCCGTATATTCTCGTAGCCACGGCAGCTTTATCTCAAGGTAACAGGCGACAAAGGAATGTTTGTGGACGGGCCAAGATTCGGCATTAAGATAGCTGAGTAAACTAGATCCATCTGTAGCTCCGAACAAGGGTACCACTAAATAACTCCCTAATAACTGTTATTCTCCCCTCTCCTTGGTTATATATTTTATAGTTAAAAAACTGACTTGTTGCAATTCTCTCTCTTAACTAAAGGGAGAATTACGCCAACAGTCATAAATCATATCTGTTACGATTTATAAGACACATGTTACCTATATTTATAAATTTTACAGAGTGGTCCCTTTTAACTTTCTACCAAATATTTTTCAGCTTATTAACTATCAAAAAGAAGAGTAACACAAATATCATTATTCAAAAACTCTTTCTTATAACTCAAATACTTACTCGAACTAACCACATAATCGTTTTTCATTTGAGCATGTTTTTTACGAAGTTAAAAAACGGATTTATAATTTAATACTTAAATTGTGAAAATTTGGTAGCATGCTTTATTTGTAGCAACTGAAATCAAAAAACAGCTGATTGTGTTGGCTCTCACAAACAGTGATGTATAAAAAACACAACTGTGCGGTATTGTTTAATACTCGGGATTTTAAAAAGAGCATTATTTTCCTTGTTTCACCGATTTGCTGTAAAAACTAATTAGACAGGATAATTGAATGGAGTTTTATATTTAATATTGTTTAACTGACAGCACTTAATAAAATGTGACTTATATATCGCATGTCTATTATATATGATATTTTACTATATAAAGATTTCCAGGAAACTGTCATTTTTCACAAATAAAGCTTAATAAATTATAATATTGTTTTTACATTGTAATTATGGCCTTTTTACCGTTATTAAATGTATGGTACCATAAATTTGAAAATTATTAGAGGAAATCCATTCTACAAATTAATTAATTTTTAATGAAATCAAAACTTAATGGCTGCAGCTATTTCCGGGTAATCGTTCAAGTTTGCCTAGGGGTTTTTATTATTTAAATTTTAAATTCATGTTAAATTAACCTGTATATATTTTACCACGGGGACACCATATTATATTTTTTGAGTAATCAAAGGGAGTGTTAAAAGGGCTTATAAATTTTATCATATAAATAAGATAATACCATGACCCGAATAAAATTTTCATAATTTTAAAAACTTTTATTTGATAGATGGGCTAGCTGCCATTTATAAGAAGTACATTTTTAATAACTGCAAAAACTGAACGCCCAACGACACTGTACTTTTTGTCCTAATTAAAATATTATATTCAAACCAATTCAGAATTTATTTAAACTGAGAGAATGCTCCAAGCTTCTTTTCCATTTTTCTATATAATCGCACAACTCATATTTCCGGATGGTCTTTAGCTTTACTGAAATCTTGCTTAGTTCTTTGAACATTAATATATTTACTTTGAAATTAGATAGTCTATAGAGTGATGTTCGTGAAATCTTTACCTCATACACATGAAGAATTGCTGTTGAGTAGTATTTTGTTACTAACGATTTTAAATAACGAATAAATAGTATATAGTGTAGCATAGTTAAAGTATAATAGTTATATTAATGTTTTATACTCGCTTGAGAGACTACTGCGAGCTCACCGATGGTGGGGAAATATGAAAAATGAAAATATATTAAAAATAATTTAAAAAAAAAAAAACATCTAAATATTAACATGGAATGGGTACAATTTTTAGTGGAAATAGTCGATTATTAAATGTTGCCATATAGTTTTGGCATATGTAGAATTTAAAAACTAACGTGTATATAAATAATTTAATTTTGAAAGTACAAATTCCTTTTTTATTTATGTGGAATAAAATTTGTGTATATCGTTTGTTTATGCAATATGTTAAGAAAAATTGTTTAATACCCCTCCGACTTTTAATATATATAAAGTTTCTGTGTTTGTACAAACATTCACTGGTAAATCACCAACTTTGATAGATTTTAGATATATGACGACCATTCTATGCAACCTTACCTTAATTTATATATGTGTAAATTTAATTTACTGTATTTTTTCATATATGATGTTTAATATTTACTACGTACTTGATGTGATAGAATTTTAAATAAAAACTTTCATAAATTTACAAACGTATTTCTATCGTTATTTCTTTATATTTGTAAAAATTCATTTTTTCTGTTTAAAATTTAAGTTTGTATATTTCACATGACTACGTAAGAAACTGTATAAAAAAGTAAAATTTTATTATATATGTTAGTGCGTGGAGTTTTAATTTTTTTTAACAACCCTACAAATGGTGCCATTTTGTACGAAACTTTCTAAACATCTGGTATGAAACAATATTATACGCGCTAAATTAACATCAAAAGTTGCGATTTACTGCTAAATATAATAGAATTACACCTTAAAACTCCTATTTTTGAGGTCAGGGTGAGCAATTTTAGCGGGACAAAAATATATGTAATGTAACTCTACCAATTTTATAAAATCATATGTTTTATTTTATTAGATTAGTTAGAAATAAAGGGGTTAACAAACAATAAATAACCTTATTACTAAACAATTAGGCTTTTGGATTATATATTATTTAAAGTAATATTTTTACCGTTGGAATTAAAAAAGTTTCCAAAATTTGTGTATGAATAATGAATAAAAAGTTTGAAAAGTTTAACTATCGAAATCCTTTAAAATATTGACTTCCCTGATAAAAAATTTGTCATAACAATAAGTTGAAGAAAACGGCCAAGGAAGTTCACACAGTCAAGAAAAAAACAACAATATAGTAATAATCCAACTTATTAATATATTGCATTAAACTCAATTGTAAAATTTAGGTGACAACAATGTCATTGAATTTTAATGTATGTTTGGTAAATAGGTTACCAATAACATTTGCTAAGATGTATTACACAAAAATCCAAACGCTGGGAGGGAAAAATAAAAACAGCAAGATGTTATGTGTCTCGCAACCGAGTGGGTTGAGAGCCTCTTAACACATTTATCAGACGCACAGAGTGTTGCTGCGTCATCTGGCTCTTTAATTATTTTATACCTTCTAAACTTGGTGCACGAAGTACTTTTAAAACTAATTTTATAGACTTGATATTATCTAGTTGTGTAGAACACTCTAGCTCTCACACAGGTGGTACGTGTGGAAGTTTGAACCTGTCATAGCCGAGAGGGTTGAAGCTGCGTCATTGGAATTTTAATTTCAATAGAAAGTCTGAAATGTTTTAGAAATTAAACTGTATTAACTGGAAGTATTATTTATAGTTGTTATTAGGATCTTATAACTTCCACAATATTTTTTAGTATTTAATATTATGTTAATATAGAACTAAATAGTTTATATGTCCACTAAACAGATACTAAAATATGGTTTTAAGGAATTCATCATGAAATTAACCAATGAAGGATGACCTAACTCCGTTTCAGTATTTGCCGCAATTTTTTTTTGTACCGGGACGATTCGCAATTTTACTATTGAACAATGGTCAGTTTTTTGGTGGTTGGGTGTTGTAATGTAAACCAATTAGTTATGAGTAGGTATTCATAATTTAACCTATTTATTAGTCACAATAGGTTCACATAACAGCAAGGTTAAGTTCAGGTAAACATTAATTATTCGTCCAATTTATGTTAGATAAATTTTCTAATCACATTTAAATATTACCTATATTTTGTACAATAGAAACTCACTCATCCAAGTAATGCAAATATCAAAATAATTTTAAGTTTCATTAAAACAATATGAAACACTGTAATATACCCAGGCAGTGAGATATCTTTTTAGAGTAGTTCTGAATTCGCTAATAGATTTTTTAATTTTAAGTAAACCAGGTTTATATATTATTATGAGTGAAGAGTTAAGATGCTCCCACCTCATACAATGTTAGAGCGTGGATTGGATAGTTTTTGTTTACATAGTCGTTAGTGGTGAGTGGACTTGGTTATTATGAGTTAGTACAACTAATATTTGACCTTTTTAAAAAATAATAGGAATTTTGTAAATGCAAATATAAAAACAGTACAAAAATATCATATTTTTAATAAGATTTGTTTACATTTATTCTAATGCAAATGATACATAAATCAAACGATTACTTTTTGAGTTTTAAAACCTGTTTCAGAGGTTTTAGAGTTGTCCAAAAGTTATCACCCCCTTATTTTAGATAAGAGTACACGTATTGCGTAGTAGACAGCTTTTATCGTTGTTAAAAACCGGATTTTGACTCCTAAGGCCAAATAAGTGGAGCTTAGGTTCACCTGTAAAAAAAGTAATATGAGACTTTCCTGTCAATATGAGTGTCCACTACGACACCCAAACTTGTAGAAGACACCACTTCAAACGCCTTTTTATTCAAAAAATTTCCTCAGAGTTGATCGTATAGAAACATTAATAACTTGGCATATTACATGGTTTAATTTTAGGTCCGTTTTGAGAGTTTGTATTAATTATATACGTTTTATTGTTAACTATATGTAAGAGAGAATATATATTAAAGTATGTTTATAAAAATTCATAGAGTATTATTAATTAATTTATATACTTATAATAAAACATTATAATTCGACTTAAAGCTGTACAGATATGAAGTACGAGCTACTCGTAAACAATATAAACTTAAGTGACAGTTGCCACTCTAATACATTTTTTTTTAAAAGGACTATTACTGTGCACGTGCATTTTCCTGTTGTAGGGGCGCAGTGTGTAGAAAACTCTTTCTTTATTTGTCCAAAGAATTTGGAGAAAATTAAAAATACTCATTATCAGTAAAAAATCTTGTGTTTGTACGGGATATCAAACTATTTAATCAAACTAATTTATCAAACTTTAACTATTTCTGCTGACACACGAATGTTTGACACCCTAATACACTCATGATAATATCAGCCTTCAAATCTACAAAACACTATATTAGTGTAACTGTACAAGGAAACTCTATCAGACAACTGGAATCAGTGTTGACCCTTGACCAAGTGTACTGTGACATGCCTAAGCCGCTGAATGGTCTGTGGCGAAAGCAAAGAGCATTAAACTTATTGGCTCCACTGAAGCTGCAGAAATCCTCTCAGCTCTCTAGCAGTTGTTTGATAACCTTACTATTTGCTGGTAATCACAATTTTTTACCTGCAACTTATAGGAGGAATCATGTGAAACGTCAAAGTAGTTTTTACTGGCATATTAATATCAATACCGAAAATTTCGTAAAAATTTTCAGGAAATGTTGCCTACAAGCTTTTGTATTGTTTTGAAAAAATACTAATTATATAACAATGTTTTCTTTAAAAAGAAGAATTATTGATTGGCTAAATTTGGTGAGAAGAGATCGTACTGAATTCTTAATTACATCAAATTATAGACAATACATGATGTGGGTTTGGATGGGAGGCGGAAAAATGAATATAAGTGTTGGTGTAACAGGCATGTTAAGGATGTAAGCGAGAGTAATGTTTGAAATATACTGGAAGCATATGGGTTTGGTTTTGGACAAGTATATAGCTAATATGATTGATGTATGTTTGGCTTTGTAAAGTAAGTATTAGAAAATAAGTAATATAGTGTGAGCGAGTTTTAGTTTTAGTTTTTGTGTACATATGTGTGCGCGAATTGTGTGTGTGTGTGTGTGTGTGTGTGTGTGTGTGTGTGTGTGTGTGTGATTGTGTGTGTGTGTGGTGTGTGTGTGGTGTGTGTGTGTGTGTGAGTGTGTGTGTGTGTGTGTTGTGTGTGTGTGTGTGTGTGTGGGTTCGTGGTGTGTGTTGATGTGTTACATACACGTTTGCGCGCGCGTGTGTGTATGTGAACTTGAAGTGTGTGTGTCTTTCTGGGGGAGGTCATGCGAGACTAATACGTTGATGCCATATATTAAAGATAACAACCCTCGATGATAAGGAAAAAGGTGAATTTTTTGTACGCAGTTTTTCCGTGTCCATCTGTTAACAAAGAGGTGCACCAAGGCCTGTCCGTGGTCTTGATCTACGACAGTTGGTCGTTTGTCCTTCTAATAAATTATTTCTATTCACTTACTTCATCTAGATACATTCTGATTTTAGTTTTATTTTTTCATTCTATAAAACATTATTTTTTACTTTATTTTATTTTATTTTTTTACTTAATAACATATAACAACATTTTTAAAGTTTTGAAAATACCAATCGAGTACTTTGTGGTGACTCGTTCTCACGCACAGGCTTTAGTAGCCCATGTGAGAATATTTCTCAAATAATTAAATTAGAAAAATATAAATTTATTTTACACAATATATGTTTAAAACCAAAATCATATTTTGGTAATTTTATATTTTTAGACAATGAATATATTAAATATAATTTATATCATTTGTAATTTTTTTTTTTTAGAATAAACCATTTTTTGATTTGATTTGATTTGGATTTAATTAAATTATTGTTAATATAATCAAAGCAATAGCAATTTATAAAATGTTGTAATGGAATAATACCAGAAAATTTAATTAAAGTTGTCGTAACGCCTTTATATAAAAAAAGGAATGTTAGTAGATCTTGATAATTTGAGACCTTTTGGTTTAATATCGGTTTTCTCTAAAATAAATGAAAAAAAATTATCAGTTTAGACTTGTTACTTACCCTTGATGGGATGGATGTAATAGCAATAACTAATACGGTTTTAGAAAAGCAAGGTAAAGAAAGAAGCTTTATATATTTATCAAATAAGTTCACTGTACAACAAATAATAAAAAAAGTAACAATTTGTTTGTTATATTTTACGAAGGATTTAGATTTAATAAATCATAAAACACTGTTGTAAAAGTTATTTCAATCCGTGTGAGAGGAATAGTATTAGTTCGGTGTAAGAGTTTTCTAACCTGGTAGGCATAAACAAGTTTAGAACCCTTCCTGTAGTGTAGGGGGTACCAAAAGGATCAGTTATTTCTGCTGAATTGCTTTTATTCTTTATCATCATTTATTCATTGGTACAGAATTTTATTGATACGTTTTTTTCCTTTGCTGAGGAAATTGCGTTTTTTCAAATAAAAAAAAATACTAATGTATTATGGAATATATAAGTTAGCCTACGATTTAATTGTATTATGGAATTGGTATTAAGGCAATAAATCTTAATGCAAATTAAATGTAAATAAAACAAAGTAAGTTACTTTTGTCTGAACAAGTTTGTTTACAATATACAGTGCTATATTATTTAATAAACTGTAGTAATTATATATGCCTGTTATTGCCGAGTCATTCAGAGGACTCCGAAATTTTAAATATGTATGTGTTAGATGAAAACCTTCACTGGGCTGTTTATTTTTTTGCTATTCATAGTAAACTCTCAGATTGTAACTCTGCTTAGATTGATTCAACAATTCAATATGGTATTGTATGCCCGTGTGGGTGGGACACGTTTAAATATTTAATAGAAAACAATCTGTGTATCGCAAAATGTTTTTTGTACAAGTAATTTATAGTTAAACCATTAGAGATACATATTTCCCCCCGTATTGCCAAATAAATGCTTTGCCTGTTAAGGACCTTTATTCTATTTTAAGTGTTAAGGCATTTTTATTTGAGGAGCTGGAATGATGGAACTAACACTATAAACATACGAAAAATATATGTTTTTTAACTTTATTAAGGTTGAGGTTTTAATTTTATTTTATTAATAAGTTTATTTCATAGCCCTAATTCTAAGAGTGTATTCAAACACGTTTCTTATCAAGTGGAATATGATCACATTGTGGCCACCACATGCATCAATATAACACAGCTGCGCTTTTGGCTAGAAGGGATCAGCATCAGAAAACAATCAGGAGCATATTTATCCTGCATATGGCGCGATTGGGACCACATACTGGCAGCATCTCCACAGAGAGCTGAGCCATAGAATATTCCGCGCGTACCGCTTCGCTTGTATCTCGGTTACCCTAGCTACATTATTGTAATTCGGTTTACCCTTGCGACAGACGATTCTGCGTAGTATATTACGTCTTATAGACAGTACAATACAAACCTCTGTATTACAAATAGTGGAAATTAAACACATTTCCATGTGCTATAAACATGCCGACTACTGTAGTACAAGTATAACATAAAATACGTGATGAAACTACCGCATCTTATAGTACAGAGCTATTGGATTGGTATAGTATTATCTATCGCATCTTTTACATGGCTGAATTTGTTTGGTTGACATCCACAGTGTTAATTAACAAAACAAAACATTCTTGGACGATGTATATTTGAAAAAAAAATTATGGTTGCCTGTAAAGTCGGTTTTACGGGCGAAGATTTTACGTGACAACGTCTTTTTCTCGGTAGAATATTTATTGATATGAATATTATTAAATTGCACAATAGGAACAAGGAATTGAATGGAAAAATAAGAAATTGCACAAATTTTAACTATAGAAATATATTTTGTTTTACTAAACATTTGTACATAATTTGAAATTAATTAAAATTTGTTATTGTAAATGGTAAAGTTGAATAAAACATTTACTAAAATTGGAATTTTTAAAAATTCTTGCTAAACACAGTTAAATTCTAACTCCGCGCGTGGTGATTGGTCGGTTTAGTTCGTTTGTTTAGGTCGCACTGTTTATAACAGGTTAGAGGTTATAATTTGTTATTTTTAAATGTTTGACTAGCAATACGGCGCTGTTTCTTCTTCAATCGACTGAATTACGATTGATTGCAGAGTGATTTAAACTAATAATTTACTTAACACTATCAACATTTGTCAATAGTATGGACATAACCTATTAAAACTCAGTTTCTCAACTTTTGTGTCAATCTAAACCAATTAATCAATCAATCATAGTTTTACGATAATGAAATATCAGTGTACAATTATTTACCTTTATTGTTGTAGTTGTTGTAAATGACGAATCTAAGCACTCCACATTTTCACGAAAAAACATAGTTATCTGCTTTATCCCGTGCGGATCCCGTGCGGCGGACGAACTGGACGGGCATCGTAAACGTTACCGGGCGTTACACTTTTTCATGAGTGACTCCGAGCCGCAACCTATTTAAGACGTTGTCACGTCAAAAAAAACTTTTTTCGTTAGTAGTGCCCGTAATTTTTTAAAATACGATGCTGGATGGCTACTCAACATTTGGGAAACATAAATATCCATTTTTAACACATCAATAAACAAGAAAAAATATTTTTATTATTGATACAACTGTATCAATATATAAAATAATTAATACCCTTTTTTACTATACCTAATTTCCATACACTAGTTTTGCTTTTTATTTAAATTTTTATTTTTATTAAATATACAAATACTAGAAAATTACACCACGCTACATAAGTTTAGTGTAAATGTTTACTTCATGATTTTCTATACATTTGTCATAGGTCCTTTATACTATAAACAGTAACACTACATTTTGGTATCTGTAAATATGATCTCTTCATCAAAGTTTTATTAAATGCATGTTTCAGTCTTAGAGTACGTTATATTGACACACAAAATCTTTGTTATTATTCCTAAGTTTTACGTGCCACAACGCTCAGGTATGATTTGATACGTTAACCTAACAGCACGTTTCATAATTTGCTTCTAGAACTATACACAATGAATTCTGTCACAAAATAATCTGCGCAAGTTTAAAATTTCTGTTGTAATTGGACAAAATATCAAATGCTTTTTAGTACTGTAAACAACACAGTCTCACAGATTGATGACAATGTTTGCTATTGACGTGACAACGTCTTAAATTAGGTTGCGGCTCGGAGTCACTCATGAAAAAGTGTAACGCCTGGTAACGTTACCGATGCCCGTCCAGTTCGTCCGCCCGCACGGGATCCGCACGGGATAAAGCAGATAACTGTGGGTCCGCCGCACGGGATAAAGCAGATAACTATGTTTATTCGTGAAAATGTGGAGTGCTTAGATTCGTCATTTTACAACAACTACAACAATAAAAGGTAAATAATTGTACACTGATATTTCATTATCGTAAACTATGATTGATTGATTAATTGTTAGATTGACACAAAAGTTGAGAGAAACTGAGTTTATAGGTTATGTCATACTATTGACAAATGTTGATAGTGTTAAGTAAATTATTAGTTTAAATCACTCTGCAATCAATCGTAATTTCAGTCGATTGAGAAGAAACAGCGCGTATTGCTAGTCAAACATTTAAAATAACAAATTATAACCTCTAACCTGTCATAACAGTGCGACCAAACAAACGAACTAAACCGACCAATCACCCACGCGCGGAGTTAGAATTTAACTGTGTTTAGCAAGAATTTCAAATTCCAATTTTAGTAAATGTTTTATTCAACTTTACCATTTACAATTAACAAATTTTAACTAATTTCAAATTATGTACAATGTTTTAGTAAACAAAAATATTATTTCTATAGTTAAAATTTGTGCAATTCTTATTTTTCATTCAATTCCTTGTTCCTATTGTGCAATTTAATAATATTCATATCAATAAATATTCTACCGAGAAAAAGACGTTGTCACGTAAAATCTTCGCCCGTAAAACCGACTTTACAGGCAACCATAATTTTTTTTTACTTAGCGATTAAACCTTACCGGTAATACGTCTCCAAACCAGCATTTACTGTTTAATCAAAGTGGGGTCTAATTTGTTCCATGCATTCCCAACAGTTTGTTTTTTAGGTGAATCATTTTAAATAAATCTTTTACGTTACAAACCTTATAAATGTGTATGAGATCTGGAAAGACTCAAGTGGCAGATTCGGTTAGCAGCATTTCCACCTTCGCAAAAATAAACCACGCTGAGTAGGTTTAACGGGTTGGAAGGGGAAATAAACTTCCCTGGTAAATCTAAAATACTATCGTTAGTATTGTATTTTTTTTTTTATTTTTCAGACCTCTTTTACTTTCTCCCCCATTTATAGTACAGGATAATGAATGTGAGTGATAGTGAAAAAACAACTATTAAAAATTAAAACTTTACACGGATGTATTACATAGATTTTACTTGACATTTTTTAGCAATTGCTTATATAAGTATAGTTTCACATACATCATTTCCACTTCACCACATTTAGATAGTGTGTTAATACAATTAAAGAGATAATTTCTGGGGTTTTAAGCTAAAAACTCCAAGTGCAATAAATAACGTTACAGCTAGGACAGAACATAGCATCATTAAATTGTCCTTAAAAAATTGAAACGCCAACAGTGTTTAGGAGAGACAAAGTGTTGAAGCAAGTCCAATCAGATGAATTATATTTGTTAAAATTTTATAATTTCCGGTAGTCCAATATTAACGCTCTTAACTATAAACAGTAAATATTATCTGTCGGACAGGATCTGCAAATGACAAGCACGCATTAACGATATCAGATTTTAAAGCTACTGTTATCGGTCTCATAGAACCAACTAGTATACCCTAGTGTTTTCTTTCTTTTGTGAAAAATTGCCAATTACATCTCTAAGCACTTTAAAAATATGTTTAGTACGACATTGATTTATCACTGTATGCTACTTTTGGTGACAAATCGTGTCATATCTCTGTTTTTGTTCTCTTTGGATAAGAATCTGAGAAACCTACCTAAATCACCTGCACTTAATCCTAAAGGACCTTTGTGATGGCTTCTGAAGTAACAGGATGTTCATGATAGGTAAGGTCGAGGGTAGGAGCCGCCTCCAGTTTGAGAGCGAGGAGGAAGATTGAGGGCATTATATCTCAGTACTGTAACCTTGGAAAAAGTAAAAGGCCAAATAAGTAGCCAACCTCTCCAGTCAAAGCAGACAGGGGTAGCACCCCTTTATAAACTACCTAGCAACTGCCACAATTAGGTAGCTACGCACACTCTAAACAGAAATCTTCTGAAGTAGATTAGAACTATCGACTAACCTTATGTTCCAATATTTCGACATTTGCGGTAGGTTATTTGTCACCACGTGTACATTGCCCAAAATTTAAGTTACATCAATTGTAATGTTACTCTGTGTGGGTTTAAACTACAAGATATAAACCAGCCACGTTTAGTAGTAGGAGTATCGATAATTTCGTAAATCATATTAATCCAAAATATAAATCTATTATTTTTAAATTTTATATCATAATATCAGCCATAATTTCTGGCCCTTTCTCTTGATCTTTGGTGGGTAGTAGATGGCATCCGTTCCACATTGGTTTGTCGATATGACCTTGACGAAGAACGACGACCAAGGGATGCGCGAGAAGCTACAGATATGTTATCTTTAGACCGCCTCATCAGACTTTGGGGCTTTCTCTTTCTCTTTTGTATTGGGCTTTTTATCTTTTCTTTTATTGGGGGGTTCTTTTTTTCTGTCTTCGTTGTCCTCATCTGTAGAATTGCTTTCTTTTTTCCTTTTCGATTCATCTGACTGTTGAGTTTTCTTGTTATCCTTCCTATTGGACGTTTTTTCCTTTTCTTTTTTTAGAATCTTTCTTCTTATTCCTTAGTCCATCTTCGTCTGTATTACTAGCATCCTTCCGGCTTTCTCCTCTATCATCAGAATCCTGATCACGGCTTTTATCTTTACGACTTTGCTTCGAACCTCTACGATCGGCACTCTTTGAATCTCTGTTTTTATCACTTCCGGTGGATCTTCCTCCTGTTAGCTTTTGCCATATTTTCTTTTAATTTCTTCCGTATCGATTCTGCTACTTCTGGGGCGAACCTCGCAAGTAGCACATAAGCAATTATAAGCAGCAGGATTAATATAAAAACCCACAGCAAATAGTTCCAAAATGAATTCTTTTTTCTGCTGTAAAAAAAAACTGGATTAATTTAATTTAAGTAAATTTTTAAATTAGAATGAAAGCAACAACAACGTTATAATTGGCTATATTTACTTTACACACTGCGTAAAAGAACTGTAATCGATTCACTACGTGAATTAGACTTTAGGAGATAACTTACTCTACCAGCATAGACTCCAAAACAGTAGTTTATACACAGAATCTGAATAATAGCCGGGATCTTCCCTGAAAAGCGGATAAATATACTATTACTAATCTGTTATTGTTAAAAAATAACAAAACAAGGTTTAGTTAGAGTTATGTATTGGATAGTATTATGTATTAAATGATGTAAGATAATAGTAGAAAACGCAAAATATTTCTAAAATTACCATGACTACTTCGCCTTCTCTTCATATACATAATTGATTGATCTATTCGTTTTCATTTGAGAAAATTTATTTTAAAATTCCATTTTTTGTGAGCTTTAATGAAGGCTACGACACGAGAGGCTGGAACAATTTTTTATTTCTGCCTGTCCGCATAATATATAGAAAATGAACTGACCTTTGGACTTGAAATTTTTATATGAAGCTTTATCTTTATATCGAACACATACTTCGATAATGGTGCATATCAGTCAACAGATTTTTGACAGAATGTTATCGAATATCTTTACATTTTTCTTATTGGTAACCTTGATAATAACGAGCAAATACAAGAAAAAAAGAATTTTTGAACAAACAGAGTACAATAATGTAAGGTTTCAATATGTTATAGTTTTTATTTATAGAGGCATAATAAATTATAATAGAGTGGAAAATCAATAACTATATAAATTTGTGACGAGTTTTTCCAATGTTGCTTCAAATTACCCCTCCATTAGTACAGCAAAACCTTTATTATTTGGCCGTCGCTTGAAATCTAAATTTAACTGTGAAAAATGTGGAATATATTATTAGCAGGATATCACGAGGTATTAGACATACGAAAATTGTGTATGAAAGTTCACTAATAAGTCGTGAAGAATATGTTATACAATGTTCAATACAGCCTCAGCAAAGTCTGTTACTATGGTAAAGTCTGACACAAGGTGTGGCGTACTCCTACCTTTCTATATTAAATTCTAAAATAATCATTGCGTTATTTATACCAGTACTTTTAAGCGATGTTCAGGAAGTAGCAAAGGTAGAGTTTGGGGTCTGCCACCTCCCTGATCTCACGGTACAGACACAATAAGGAGGGACAGTGGACACTATCTCAGAAATGTCACCCTTGGAAGAAGGAGAGGGTAGTTCTGTTTCAATCTCTCTCTCTCTGTCAAGGTGGTAAGTTTTTGAAGTTTCTCCTCCCTCACGCTTAGGGTTGTAAAAGTTTTTTTAAGATAGCAGAACCGTACCCAATCGTCCTCTCCAATGTAGTCTATACCTATCGATCATCTCAATATTTTGAAATTGTTTTGCATTTTCGGGGTGAGTGATATGCTACTACTACTTCACGTTCATTGGTTTCACCGTTTTCTTGGTACCCATTGAGGGTTCTACTGACAGGATATAAACACTGACGTATAATTAAAGAACTCTCTAGAGCAACTAGACGTGTTAGGTCGTAGGAGTCTGCTCCATATTCGATTGGACATACTTCACACTAAATACATTTCAATTTATTTAGCTACATAATTATAAAACTGTGGTCTCAGAATACTAATTTTCTAATGCAGTGCATTATTAAGTATGCAGGATAATATATTAATTTTTATAACATCTAGTTAGAATGAAAGGTACTTGCTTACCCCCGTGGTGAGTACATCGCATTGGCGGCACTTACAATTTGACATGCGTGCGGCTCCAAGAGATCAGTACATGATGTAATTGTGTAAGACTTGATTGATGTAATTTGTGTACGGTGTGTGTTAGCTGTAGAAAACGTGTTGAATTTTCTTGGGTAGATTTTGGGAGTATGTTACCATAGTTATTATCTTATTGCGTTTAGAGTTAGTAAATTCTGTGTATGTTTCAGTTGAATAAAATTATTCATAATTGTAAATATGTCTTCCCTTGTTTTCTTACGGCTGACCAGATGCGTAATCCTTATCGTACTAACTAACCCATGGATGTCGACATGGATTAGAGTATGATGTGTATACCAACTTTACTTCTGTAGCCAGACAAATGTAACGCCTGAAATTCTCTCCGTAAGCTATATTTATACCTGTAACAACTATGGCTACGAAAATGCTAGCATGTACGCCCTAGAAGGAGAAGGTGAGACCGATCTAAGATTTTTGAAACAAGTTTATGAGTGTTTTTATATCTTCATTATTGTTTACAAAGTTCTCATGATCGAAAGAGAGCATTTAAATTTTTTTTTTCATTTGAAAGTATAATATGATTGCCGCCATTTAACATCCCTATATGTTACAAAAAGGCATATCAGGACTTTTCGAGGATTGAAATCCATCGCCTTGTTCAGGTGAAAAAGCTTAACGTATATAACATAATTAAAAGTGTTGCAACAAACTGTCCACACAACGTTAAGGTAATTACGTAATACCTGACGAACTACATAAAATCCAGAATAGAAAAATGAAATTAAAGCAATGTAAACTCATAGGAGCTATTAATTACCTTACCAAACTTTTTATGCTTTAGGGGTTTTCAATTGACGTAGAGGTAGGTAGGATGACTATTATTAAAAAGTGGTGTTATATTTTTTTGTAATATATAACGATTAAAATGTCCGAAATATTATTATCTTTTAAAAAGTCCAATCGTCAAATATAAAACTTTAACTATATATTTTGCTTCCGCTGACATAAAAAAATCACTTTGTTTGAAACGTGTTCATTTGCACAAAAACTGTCTAATCCGTTTGGTTATCTTCAATGGTTATGTAAACTCACGTAAATGAAAATCTTTTATTAGTAATCTCAAAAACGAAATTGTTGAGTGAAAACCAAAAATTTGTTTATGATAACCAAAATTTATAGCCTACGACCTCAAAATTACATTTTATTGCATGTGTAGAAGAGAAAGTAAAACGATTTTAAAAACTTTTGGGGAGTAACTAAAAATGAACACAACCCAGGCAAACTCGAATGATATACGAGGTACAACCCAACTTGTCTCTCAGACGGCAATAAAGCAGTTTCTTATGTGGGCAAGAGTCAATGTTTACCCCAGACCGTTCACCACAGCTTGTGTCTATTTGGCGCACCTGGCGAGTGTTACAAGGTAATATATCGAGCTTCTCTTCTTAGGATTACATATAAAGGGCTACGTATACTTTCACTTGAGATGGATTCAAGAAGACAAATTAGTTATTTGTGTAATTTCATCGTTTTATGAAAGTTTAAACGTTACACAGGATGAAAAATGGAAAGTTTTCTTTTTACACAATCGGAGCCATGGATTAGTTCGTCATTTTATGACATTTTCTGTCACTTTTATATCACAGAGGTAAACTTTAAGTAAAATGTTAAGTATATTTAATGAGTTTTTGAGAAAGCAATGAATAAAATACAGGTACAAAATTTACAAAAATAGGACTGGTAAAATAAGAGTAACTTTTTATGTCACTAATATATTCGTTCAAACGCTTTAATAGTGAGTATTTTCTACATTCTTATAAAAAGAGATAATTTTAAATATTAGGAATTATAGATCCTTCTACGACTAGTACATTACCTAAGGTAATGGCACGCAAACAGATATTCGGTTCTAGCTTTTTTAAAGCCATTGAAATTTACCAAAATATGAACATACTTATCTTGTATGTAAGGACTTTAGATGCAAAATATACAGCTAATGATGTTTTGCATCAAGGTCAATTAAATAGGTGGTTTTTAATAGTTAAGGAAAATTTTATAAAAATCTAAACTATTCTATAAACATATATGTAACATGTTCCTCTGTGTATCTCTCTATAAATAGCCTTGGTAACCATAAAACGTTTGATATCATAACAAAGATGTAACAAAAAAATCAATTAAATAGTTTTTTTAGCAAGGACCAATTACATTGAAAGTTTTATAGAACACATATCTAATAAATAGATCTCTTGGACCTAATATTTCCTTACTTTAGGGTTCAAATTTACAGGTTTAAGATACTACGTTTTTAGGACTGAAATCTATGTCTTTTTCATATTTTAAAAGCTTTGAAATTGTTATTATCTGCCTAAGCATACATAAACTACTTAAAAAGAATAATTTTATTAATTAATAAACATGCACAAACTTAACTAAAGTCAATAAGTGCAATAAATACATTGTGTTATTGTAATTAAATAGTATAAAATTACAAATATCCAAAAGGACCGTATGATTTTATTAAGATCTATATTCGCTATTATCGTATATTATTCTAAAGTAATTAATAAAATTAAAAAAATAAAGAAGTGCTTTGTAAAAACTATAATAATAGAACGTCGTTTTTGTAATAGTAAAAAACGAGATAAACACCGTTATAAGCGACGGGAGGATAAGCTGTACAAAAGTAAGGACAGAGGGCAATAACATCTGGTTCTGCGGTTTAATTACGTTTTCTTCCTCTGTCTGCAAGGTTTCCTCCTACATTTCCTTCCTCTTGAAAAGTCACTTCTGGGTAGTCACTTTAATTCATAACTTAGAACCAGTCAATTCGTATATCTACTATTTGTTATTGTTAATTTAACCTACAATATTCATGAAATCTGTTATCTATGACAAACTATACTCATAAACAAATATATTCATTAAACTAAGGAGCTGAGATTTGTATTATGAATTGGTATTGAAACTAAATAATTTGTTCTAACAAATTTTAGGTTTTAAATATGTTTAATAATTAAGTAGCATTAAACCATAGGCAATATTCGTGTTCAGAGTATCAACGCTGGAATTGAATTTACCACCTTACTGGGAAGCTATGCTACGCTATTTGAATTATAAATTGGGGTTTCCAATACAGTGTACCGTATTTTGGAATTGAACAGATGCAAGCATTTATTATATTAAACCAAAGGTACTTTGGGGATTATACCGACCCACAACAGTATGAAGAAACACAAAAAATATAAATTTATAGAAATAAACATGATAGAACGAAAAAAACAACTCTTTAATTACAAAATTACAAACTTACAAGCATTTCCAGGTATTGTGATCGGTATTTGTTGTCGCTGTTATCTTATCTTTCTCGAGAATCCCGATTACGGCATGGCCTTGCGGCATCACATGATTTGCACTGTACATAACTGCCTTTCCATTACAATTCAATTTATATTTCTGATCAGCCCCCTCTAGAATTTGATATTTAACTGATAGCTACTATCTCGAGGGATGTTTTTCTTTCGTCGACATCAGCGCGGGGCAGCACCGACGCTGATGAGCCCGCGCTGATGGCCGGAGGCACTCGCATTTTGGGTGGCGGAATGTGATCAAGAATAAAAACAAGTTTTGAGTGTTTTTTCAATAAAGAGTTTAGTTTTAGTTTGGTAATGTTTGTTGTTGTTGAATTTTTGTGTTTGGAGCAATGTAGAGGTAAAACACGGAAGTACAACAAAGCGACGCACCAGCTGAACGGGCGGCGAGACTCTGCAATCACGTTATCTACTAGACCGCTCGACTTTGACCTCTGTCTGAGGATGGGGAGACAATTCCTGTTTTATATTGACGAAATATTGTTCTACGCTAATCTAGTAATCAGTAAAAGCAAAATGTCGAATAACGATTCATGTCTGAGTGTGGTCGGTATAATCCCAAAGTACCAAACCAAATTGTGTTGGTAATTATATCAATCCTTATATCTTTTAGATTCTTTTATCTTTTGGAACGAAATTTACTTCGTTATATACAGCGTTCGTTCGCATTTGAAAACGACATTAGTTTCTCCACAAACCATGTTTCAAAAAGGTTAAAAACAAAACTGAAAATCTAAGTTTATCGTGTAAAATCTAGGTACTTAATCTTCAAAATAACGTAAGTCGAAAATAATTCTTTGTTTAAGTTTTCGTATTTCCGATGGAATGTTTGATTGGCTAATTGAATGTTTAGAAACGTATCACACTTCAAGGGTTTAATTATATCCTTTTCGTCAGTTGAGAAGATAACGTATCACCTGACGATGATGACAGATTGCAAAGTTTATCATTCATATATCGCGTTTTAATGAGATTTTAATTTTAGTTTTTTTTATAAGGAAGTCCGTTTTCGCATCACGGCCACGTTAGTCGCTCTTTCTTGAAATCTGCATTGTCTGTCCAGGTGTGACTTATAATAGAGATGCCTTAGAGACTAGAATATTGGTATATAAATCTTTCATGGCCTGTGTATATGTTACAAAATGTTTAAAACAACGTTTCGAGGAATGACATCTACCCCCTTTTTCAGGTAATGGAACAATTAATACATGAATCAGTAGTTCACTTTCTACTGCGCTGGTGAGGTCTGTTCCTGCTCCTAACTTGCATCCTGTGCATTTACAACAGCTGAGTTCATTTTCTCCAGTCTGGACTCCAAGCGGTCTCTGGGTTTGTATACCTCATATTTTCTCTTTTCTATTTCGTTCCTGCTGCACGCTTTATCTTTCATGTACTTATTGTCTTCTTTAATGAATAAGACTTCAATTCTAGAAGCGTTGCATTATACATTTTGTAATCTATAACTATAGAAAATGTCAGAAAACCAATATTTATTTTATTATTCGATTGTTTAATATATTTAATACATCTAAGTCCCTCAAATAAGAATGATTTGAATAAATGTAATACTATATTATTTGCAGATATTTTTAATGTGTTGTATTATAAAAGCTGTTAAAACCTGCTTCTGCGATTATAAAGAGACCTTCATATGTAGATTAAATGGTACGACCAGAGTGTGGTTATTGCGCATGTATAACAATAACGTAATCTAATTCAAAAACCAATAGTGAGCGACAGTTGGCGGGAACGACTGACATCATGCGGGCCAATATCTACTGCGGTGCAATAAAAAATGATACATCTGATTTATATGCGACTCTGAATATATATAGGGGTTATATGGAAAAGTGTAATTATTTCAACTGTTTAGTAATAATTTCGAGACAAAGATGGCCATTTCCTAGGATATCTGTTCCAAATTAAATTCTTAAAAAATATTCATTTATAGACTTTTGTTTAAATTACAATTTTTTTTAAATTATTTGGTGGCACATAGAATTTTTCAAGGAAAATGCTAAATTTTTGTATGTATAATTGTAAGTATTATAATTATACATACAATTAATACATTATAATACTTATATATATATATATATATATATATATATATATATATATATATATATATATATATATACTATATATATATATATATATATTCAGAATAAAAAATTTACATCATCGAAAGAAATAATGCTGTTAAAAATATTCTGTTTTGTTTTATATTCATATGGTTCATTGAATACCTTCTTTTTCCGAACATTTTATCTATTTTTTTTATAAAATCCACCAACCACAATGGCAACAAAAAATCGCAGAAAAACCTAATGTTTAAACAAACTGAGTGCAAACATATGCTCCAAATCCTGCATCAAATTTAATTTCTTCATTGAGAAGATTGGGTTCTTTGATTCTAAATGTCCAACCATGCAATTTAACTTAGTGTCATTCAGTAATATGGTAAACATGGTAGGAAGGGTTGACTTAATGTGAATGTACAGTTTAGCTCCAGTACTTTGAGACTCTATATTCCAGGAGTCCAGTCTTAGACAGCGTCGGATTTGTGACATTAAAACGTGGCAACAGCCTGTTAAACCTCTCGTATAATGTCTACTTCTCAGCGCTCCAGCTAACTCTCCCTGATATTTTTAAATCGTACGACTAATCAGTGTATTCTATTTCTGGTATGGATTATAATGAAATTGAGCGTTCATATAATTATGTATGTTGATTTCTTGTATATCGAATTTAAAATATTCCCGTTTGAGTTTCACGTAGATATCCCATCAAACAGGAAATGGAAGTTTGAAACAACAGAGTTTATAATTTATGTTTTTTGGTAAGAAGAGGAAAACTAAATGTGGTTGACCAGTTCTGAGGTAACCTTTGTAAGTGATAATCGTTCACACGATAAAGGCTCGCCAGCATGGTTGTAGCCTCAAATACGTGATACTGCAGTGTGTGACGCGGTTAGGTATGGCTTTATCGTATCACGTTTGTAGGTACAGGAGTGTGTTCAGATTGACACTGACAAAGACTCTAATTGATCGTGTTGGAACGCTGAGTTTTAGGTGACATTACGTTGAATATAACATATTAGTTCAATTAATTTTGATTCTCTAAGACTGCAAGGACAATTTACGGTGAAATTTTACATGTCTTTATAAAATTTTATAGTCTTTAAAGCACTGATTTATATCATAAGTGGACTGTTTTCAGTTCATAAAATTTATGGCAATACTGTATTGACATAAAAGTACTTCACTTATGTTAAATTTCCCTTATATATATTGGTTTAACATGCAAAAATGTTGAACAAACCTGTTTCAATCTTTTTGATTTGTCAGTTTGACCGGAGCTGTAACACAGATTATAGGGTATTGGCACAAGTATGGAGCTAAGGGTACGGAGCACAAGTATGGAGCTAAGTGTAAAACACTTAGGAGAAGATCAAGGACACCAGAGACTGAAATTATATAATGTCTTCGTAACTTTACATGGCGCAAATGATGTTATGTTTGATGAATACAATATTTAACCAAACGTGACGTCTAGGTTTCAAGTAAATAAAAATATATAACTGTAATACTTTTACAAACCAGTATTAGGGGTAGAATTTTCTTCAAGGTTTAGCACTTTTTAAAACTTTCCCCACAAGGATAGCCTTGTATAATAACAACAGATTTACCTTTTCTACTTTATTTTTTATGCAATTGCAGTTACGTGCTACTTGTCTTATACGTATATAAAATTATACTTATAATTTAAAGGCCAAGATAACAAAAAACTGATGTCTACTTGATTCTTTGGTAAAAAATGGTACCTCGAGTAAAAAATAATTACTAGATCTGGTAGTTATATTTTATGGTTTTATATTGAACATAAATAAACTCTTGTGGATATACAAAATTGAGGCATACTTATAAATCTGTGTGAAAGCTCATGCTTTCATTATAATTTTACATTGTATATATTTCGCAATGCATGTCTTTTGGCTCATTACAATAGGTTTTAGAACAGTGGCATATGCACCTCCAAAATGCAATATCCCATACCTCATGGTACTCTCAAACCAAGACACATACACCTGCTTCAACTGGTCACTCCTAAGGAAATTTTTCAAATGGTAAAGGGCATAGTTTATTTTCCTTAACCTTTTTGTTACATAGTTTACATGTATATCCTACTTCAAAGACTCGTCAATATATAAACCTAAATATTTCACACTTTCAACCATTTCTATGCCAGAACATTCACAGCTATACATACATTGATGGGAGTGACAACGCAATTCAACATGTCGTGCAAATATTCTTTTGTTTTTTTATTATCAAAAAATGCAATACACTTAGACTTATTTACATTTACAAGCAATCTATTACTGATTAACCAATTAGAAATCTTCTGCAAGTCATCATTGATTCTTTGAAATAATGAATGTCTATTGTAAGCCCCACATACAAGAGCAGTGTCGTCTTGCGTATGCAAAAGCAGAAGAGTTAAGATCCATATTCAACATATCATTTATAAAAATAAGGAATACAAATTGGACCCAACACCCCACCTTGTGCTGTTCAGTAATTTAAATCTAATGTTTCACTATACTGGCTGTTAAGTTTTAAAGCTTGCTTTCTTCCTTTGCAGAAAGACTCCAATCATAACAAATCCAGGCCGCCTATACCTTACATCTGAAATTTCTATATAAGTAAATTTATATCAATTACATCAAAAAACCTTTTGGAAAATCTAAATATACTGACAATGTATACTTGTGACTATCCACAGAGGTGGTAATACTAGCGATATGTTTACCCACGGCTTGGTCCTGTACCATTTCCTGGCAGGAACCCAAATTGATTATTGGAAAATAACTGTCTACTATCAAAATACCTAAGTAATTCACTTTTAATAATTGTTTCAAATATTTTAGCAATCGTACTTAACACAGAGATTGGACGATATGACGAGACCTCAGATTCATCCTCTGCCTTGTAAAATGGGACCACAGCCGCTGTTTTAAACTGAACTGGCATGACTCCTTGATCCAAAGATTTCTTAAATATATTATATAACAAAGGAGAAAAACGTTAATATTATCCTTAACCGTCAAAATACTTATGCCATCAACACCACAATTTTTCTTATTTTTAATCGCTTTAACTGCATTTATTACCTTTGTATGACTGATATTAAATTAATCTAGAAACACATTATAAATATTCTGATCATCCATAAAAAGGTCACATCAGCCTGAGAAAAAATATTTTGTTCATCCACAAAAAAACTGCGACATAATACGAGTATTCCTGGTACACTCTGTATAGCAGTTGTCTCCATGACAAATCTTGTTTCTTATATTTATATAAATTTATAATATTCATATAGTTAATATGAAACAAACCAATACTTCAATGAAGATTATACAAAGTTTTCCGTTTAGAAAGTGCATTGCTGCATAGTAAATGAAAAACTTTTGTAGTGTTTGGATTTTTAATAGGTCTACACAGGTCTACATCAATCTGTATTATCGGATTAATGAAAAATCAAATAGACATTCATGGCCCCATGTAAAAAGAATCGTACCCGATGCCAGTCGGATTAATACCCAGTCCCTTAAACAAATATAGTAAACAATTGTGAATCCTTATGTCAAACATTAATTGATGCAGGAGCATTAGTGTATCAACTGTAGCTAATGGTAGGAATACACGCCAGTATCATGGGCGCTCTTGCGTTATAAATAATAAATAAAACCTATTGATTGTTCTCTGTCACTGTTTGCTGTCAAAACAGTTGCAACTCACGCAATATAACCATGTGACGTCAGTTATAACATTAACCAGAAAAATAATAAATTCGTAATTCAACTCAATATTTAAAATATTAGACGCAAAATCATTGTAATTACTTGGAATATTTTTTTATATTATTATTATATGTCCTGACGTTAAATTTTTTTAAATTTAGTTTCACTGAGTTTACAAAACAATATTTAAATTTTAAATCGTCACGGTGACCATGGACTCCATGAACAAGTCATAACTCGTTTTTTGTAAGTTTACTGAGACATTCCATAAGGATGGATAATTAACTTCTTAATACGACATGTGTCTCTTGGAATTAATGCTTTTTTAAATGTTAGATTTCTCTGGCAGGAAGGCTTCTCAAGATGGCGGATTTCCCTGGCAGGAAAGCTTTTCAAAATAGCAGATGGCTCTGGTTGAAAACAGCGAAATTTTAAATACATTCATCGCAGATTGCGAATTTGTTGGTCTCATTGTTTAATTTTTAAATATACAGGAAATTCTTATTTTTACTAATCTTTAACAACAGGTCAGATGTGAGGGAAACGGGTGACCTGAAGAGAGATCAGACTGCAGATTTAGATACGTAGTGTTACTGATTAAATTGTATCACTGAACGATGTAAAGTGTCCACATTCATCTTTTTATCTTTCATAATTCCTCCATTGTCAAAAACAAGCTTCAAACAAAGTATATAACGTATTACATTTGCAAATTACGAGCTCTGAAACCTGGAAGTCCATTTTAGGTAGGTTCTATGTATAAAATCTGGCGAAACCATTTTAAATGGATTTCTTTGTGTGGTTATAAGAGATTGCATATTTTATACGAGTTCAGGATACTTTATCGTACTCGCCCTGGATAATACATTATAAACTTTCAATGGCATGAAAATATATTACTATTTATTATAATTGATTCGTAATGCTGCAACCAATGTCGTTAAGATGTAACGGTACAGATTAGAATTGTGCTTGTAATTACAAGGAAAGGAAAGAGTAAAGCACAGAACTTATCATATTGGGAGCAATGTTATCAGTGTTATCAGTACGAGCACTCCACTCAGCGTCGATGTCTCCCTTGAGGTCGTTTAGTTCTGAACACCTCCGCCTTCACTTTACTGCTTCATTTTGTAAAATAACCTGTTTAAAAAAACATACACTTATACAGGTTTAGACATGATTTTGTATTTGCTAGAAGAAATTAATTCTTCCATTTCCTAAGTAGATGTATAGAACACGTTTTATTACAAAATGTTTCTTTATAAACGTATCCAAAATAAATAAAACAATTCAACATTTCATTAATGTTTTAACCACAACAATGTTTTTTTTATAATTTACTCTTTCACACAGTTTATATACTTCTGAATTAATTTAAATGGCTTTTATTATGTTATAAAAAGACCTTTGCAAGATAGTAACATGGAATATTTGCAAAGAATATCTTGTGAACCATGCACATTTTATGCGAAAAACTTAAATCAGTTAGTTACTTGAAGCATTCTACTGAAAACCCCACATAAAAAGTTGCTTCATAGCATATATATTATAATAATAAGCGTTATAAATGGGTTACTTGTTTCTGAAGACTCTTACTGTGTATGAGAGCTACTATATTGGTTTAAAATAACAAATAAAGAACTATAGGTTTTTAGAAAAATGCTACAACTTTGTTGGAAAATGTGTACCATATTAAAACCCCAAATTTATTTATTGTTTAAGAATTTTAGATAAACAAACTTACATTATATCACACATATGTACAATAAATCTACAAATATATGTATTCCATTATTAGTATGACCTATTTTTTAAAACATAACTAACTTTGACAAGATTTATCATAATAATAGGCAAATATAGGTAGAGTAATAATTAAAAAAATTATTCTGTAATTTTTTTACTATTTAAAAAAACTTTCTACGAAAAATGAATAAAAATTCTACTTCATATGTTACATGTGCTCGGTGCCAAAGTTGTCATTCCCACTACAGTTATTATCGCTGACGTCACTATTGTACCCTCTATTAATTTAATACCCCACTGTCATGGTTTTTGTGCAGATTTTGTTGGTTGAGGGTTTTTTGGTATTTAAAACCTGTTTAGGTGTATCAGTTAGTTATTTTTTAAACATTTTAGTCCAAATTCAACCGAAATTTGACTTAACGGTTGGACTTCTAATTTTATGTATAAAGCTTTAATAACTAGTTTTAACTTGAGAGGGTAACATTTACTATCAAGATGAGGGAATGCGGCCGGCCTTTACTACTTTGTTGTTAGTATCCGACTTTCGCCTATACTAGTGCGATGTGTGATTGTGATTCATTTATTAGTGACTCGTACTGGGGACCTTGTGCAGTGACAACGCCTGGACTGGATTCTAAGCAGTTTTTGGATACGTTTGAATCCGTTTCTTCTTTCTGTTCTTCATTTTTTATGTAGTTATACCTCCCCCACCTGACGAAGAGGATAGATTCCAATCCTCGAAACGTTATGTTGTACCTTTTTGTAATATATGCCCGTGAAAAATGTCCGAAATCCTGTTATCCTTTGATTTAATTTATTCTTATTTCGTTACCAAGAAAGAATCAAGCAAATAACGATGAATAATTACAGTTTACAGAGCGTACAATTATGTCCCCTTCTCTTGTACAAAAGGTGGCATAACACACACATACAGGGTGTGGTAGATAAGTAATGAGACTCAGTCTAGAAAAACAAATTTATTGATCCGATTTGTACAAAACGTTAATATTCTTCAAAGTACCCGCCTTGGGCGTCGACACAACGTTGCCAGCGCGTTTTCCAAGCTTCATAGGCCACACTGTAATCCGTTGGAGTTATCCCAGTTAGTGCCTTCGTGACAGCACGTTGGATGTTCGGAATATCGTCGAAACGATGACCCTTCAGGCATCTTTTTACCTTCGGAAATAGGAAGAAATCAGGAGGACTTATGTCAGAGCTGTACGGTGGCTATGGCAGAACTTCAACTCCAATTCGGGTCAAATAGGAGGTCACGAGGCTTTTATCCGCGGGGAGCACTCGGGGAACCAATTTTGCACAAACTTTCCTCATCATCAAATCTTGCGTAACAATTTGGTGAACCGTAAATTTATTCACGGAAACCTCATCGGCGATCATTTTGAGGCTTAAACGACGGTCGGAGTCCAGAGGTTCTTTCACTTTGGCCACCGTTTCATCCACACGACTCGTTGAAGGGTGTCCAGATCGTTCCATGTCTTCAACGGATTCCCTCCCGTTTTTAAATCTATTAAACCACCGGAACACTTGAGCTCTTGATAGGGCGTGCTCTTTGTAGGCCTCCGTAATCATAGCAAAAGTTTTGCTCAAGCGAAAGCAAAATTTGATTGCATACCGCTGTTCTATCGAGCGATCCATCTTCAGCGTTTTCACAAGTGTCACGGGCACACAAGCAACGTAATACGCGAAGCTCGACCCTCACTGCTCCAGGGCTACGACGCGACTGTGAACCGGTTCTACTGTAGCTCAGATCCCCCACCACGTGACCTGCAGGTGGAGACCGCACTGCGAGCGACTGGGGCGCCGCGCGGCGGCCAGTCTTATTACTTATCTACCACACCCTGTATTGTGATTGGTACGTATTAATCGCTTAGAGTTGGTAAGGAGTGAGCTAATCAAACATCTGTAGTCTTAATGTGTGGAGTTTCCTACACTTAAACTCATAAGAATGATTACCCTTGGTTTTGTTATGTCGATAATGTTTGACGATTTGATAGGTGAACTTGTATTTTCTCCCAGAGCCACAAATACTAATTTAATACGAAGCAAGGGCCTCTTTTAACAATTGCACATATTATATTAGTACTATTGGCCCGAGATCCTCGAATAATCCCCTATGTGGACTGATGCTATACGGGTCAATGCGAGAATTTAGTTTTGGATTTTAATTTTAAAACACATCAAAAACAACAATCATCGTTATAATAAAATAATTAGGCTTCTATAAAAAAGCAAAAACAGGAAAAATCAGAATTATAAAACGTTTACGTTAAAATAATATATCACAATATAAAATCGTCTTTTTATACTGAAAACCACCTGATGACGTAGAATTAAGAAAGCTTAAACCTTCAAATTCTGAAAAGTGTATGCCTCAATACAAGGCTTTCATGAAAACACAATTTATTTTATAAATTATTTAAGTAAAGAAATGTTTCATATTGTTTCAAATGTTAAGGTAAAAGGTTTCATATTGTTATAATTTATTGTTGTATATTTAGTTGTTTGTATGTGGTTGTGCGTGTGCGCGTTAGAACCCCCATTCACCTTCACATTTTTAATTTTTAAATACAACTATATTTGGCATAGTCAATTAGTTCTCTGATACTCGCAGGTAACTGTAAACAGTTATAAGTGTATGTTTATATTGTTATAATAATAAAAGCATGCAGTAACGCTGGGTTTTGTATTACCGTTGCAGGACAAAAGCTCATGAAATGAAACGCCAACTCCGAAGTAATCCAGGCCAAACAGGTCTCCCACAACAGCCTAATGGTGATAACATCGCTTCTTTATTTTCCACCCACACTTTTATCGGTAATGGACTTCTTTATATGTCACACTAATCTTTTTGGAGGTGGAAATATTTTCATTTCACTCTTCTGCAATGGCAATATACGGTATTATATATTTTTCAGAGGGTTTTGCAAATATCTCTAAATTCTGTTAAATGTAATATCCATCCGTAACATTGGACTTACGTGTGATAAGCGCTATATTTTTTATAGGACACTTTGCTTTATACACAAAGCTTTGCACATGACGAATAAAGTAGAAACCAGTTCTAGAAAGGAGCCAAATGTAAATTTATCACATAACTCTATGAATATTAGTTCATATTTCTGTGACAGTTTTTACATCCAGTAAGTACATACATATATATTATTGTAAGTGTATATGTTTTCAATAGCCGTAGCAATCTGAAAAGTAAGTAAGGACATTATCCTGTATCGCCACGGATTGAATGAACTGGATTGTGACGAGTTTGTTAGTGCTTGGTAGAAGAGAGTTACGACCACGTGATGTCACAGGCTGACGCACCACACTTTGTGATTGTTCCCATTCTCTGCTCGCTTCAGCGGTGGAATCGGCAGTGTTCTAAATTTGATTGCTTTACGGAACAAGGTCGAGTTTCATATTGGCCACAAAGGTTCTATTTATCAAAAGGTAATAAAAGAACATTTAATTATCACTATACATAGAACTACAGAATCATTAAAGTTTCAAATTTAGTTTGTAGTGAAACTAATAACATAGTATCACAAAGCTTGATCTGACCTTCATAAAACTATTATTGCAGTTGAATACACGAATTTCTTTGGAACGAATCTTTATCACATGTATCAGCTACTTAGTTCAATGTTCAATGACTCTTTTTGGTTAGAATATTATAACTTTTACACAAATCTATTCCACAACTCTTTTTTAAGATACCATTTCCTAAAATAGTTATAAAAAGATTTAGTAGTAGTAGATTTAGTTGTACTCCAGGAGTAGTAGGAATTTTAAGCTGAACAGGACATTATACATTATAATTAGTCCTTAAGAAAAACATTTGAAGTCATGGATAAGACTATTTTAAAGTATGTAGCCTATATAAAAAAATTACTGGTGGAAATTTCGTGTTTTTATCTGTAAATACAAATGCCCTAATGTAAAAGGTTGTAAATACCTAAAGTATAAAATTATATTTCAAAATAAAAATATGTCCTAAAATCATACTAATTTATTAAAAAAAATATTCCCTTAAGCTATAACTCATGCACATAGTACATGAATTTTTAATGACTAACTTTAGTTGTCTTTATTTTACTACATAACCACGTATACTTTGTACTGTAACTACACTTTGCCTACTGTTTCTCTCTTTAGGTGAATATTAGTAGATCTATGGGGCTGAAATTTATCTAAGAACTGAATTAATAAAATTTATTATTATTTGATATATTTGAAATATCATATGTGTCATTTTCAGTCATATATTAGTTTTTTTTTTATTTTATTTTTAAATTAGTTATAAATATTATGCAATGCAAACTAAGTGCCGATGGCCGAGCGGTTAAAGACGTTGGAATTTGCATCCGAGTTCAAAGATACCGCCAGTTCAAATGCTGCCTCTGATTTTATATGAATAACATCGACCTTGAACTGTATCGATTCTCCTCCATGAGGATGGGCAGACTAGGGCTTAAAATGGAGTCGGTCTCTAATTAAAAATACTGGATCTCGCTTCTAGGTCTATTAGAACACTTCATTCAACATAAACATATCGTGTTCTTTGGAGTGTCATGATTAAATCTATTAAAGCCATATAAACTGTTACCTTGTTAGCATCAATATGGAGTTCCGGTTACTAAAATAAGTAATCAAACAAATGGTTAATAATCTTTATCGATTAACGATACCCATCAAGACAATTTATTCGGAAATCATTTTAATTTTTAATACTTTATGTAAATTTATACATACGTTAAAACTGTGCAGGTTCACCCTCTTGTATCATTATAAAGTGTGGCTTGGCTGCTGCAATAAAATGTCACTTCCATTCAGGCCAAGAGATAAAGTGCTCGGCGTGCGCTTGGCATGCATAGGAATTGTATACTTACAGCGGTGGTATGTGTATCATTCCAGCCTCCGTGATGCAGAGCGTGTTTATCCCAAATATTATCAAATCATATAACAATTCATAATATCCTGTTAAGGTATGAGAAGAATCCGTTGTTTATTACTAATACTACGTTAAGATTGAGTCATTAACTTTTAAGTCTTGGATATGTATGTGTATACTCACTTACTAATGCTACAGTATCATATGTTTGCTCACCCATAATGTAAATCCAGGCTGGACTTTTATAGCCAGAACTCTCAATAAACGGGTAGACTTTAATACGTTTTAAAAAATAAAGTACAAAAGTCACGTGTAGCATGTAAATCAAAATCAAACTGAGGAATGTGAAATTTATTCGGCTCAGTATGCAGAATGAACAGCAATAAATAAAGAGCTGTTGAAGATTGTTTTCAGTTGTAAAGTGCAATAAATATCGGATTGCTATCTGCACGGAGAACATCAAACACCTGAGCCACATTTACATGTTAATTAAGCCCTTTCATTCAATCTCTGTCAGCAGTGTTGTGCAAACATTTCTAATTTAAAAATATTCGCCCTAATCCGATTTGAATAAAAGTTAAGTGGTACAACATGTAACAAGGGGTTTCCAAGAGTTTTAATTGCAATTAATTAATTTATATCGCACCTCTAAAGTCCTGGTTTGATTCTAGGACATTTCTATAAAAGGTATCAAATAATTAGCGTTTATAAATATGATAAAATTAGATATCTCTTGTATTTCATAACTATAACCGATAGTTAATAATTTTGTTTGTATCTGTTGGTTTGTTTTATCACTATATTATAAATTCACAGCAACCAATATTTAAAAACATAGTTATTTTGTAAGGCCTTTCGGTAGCAAGGCTATCTTCGTCAGACGCTTCACTAAAGTAAATACGAAGATAGCCTTGCTTAGAGGCCTCGTAAAATAAAAGTTTTCAAATATTGGTATTGAATCATCAATTTTGTGACTAAAGGAACTAAACCAATATAAGTTCCATTTTGAACACTGCTTATTTTATGTTTGCAAAAGTCTGTATAATCTTTTGAATTTTCAATGAAATTTTTGACCTTAAAACTCATAAAACTAGTCTAAATGCTTATCTAGAGGGTCTATAAACATGAATCTCTCTTCAACGTAAAGTATTATTTATATCTGCTAACCACTTCACTTAATAATATTGAAAATTTTCCTACCGCATGGCAACATAATTATAATAAAAGTGTAGTAGTGGGAATTACTTAATATTTCTTATATATTTCTTTAGTGCCAATTATATAATAATTTGAATGTTTGAAATTTTTATTTTTATGTTATTTTTTACGTTATATTTTTAGATTTGCAATAACATGGTTTATATTTTCTTCCGCTCATTTCTTAGATATAAATAAAAAGTCTACATGGGATTTAAGATCACTTTAGAAAGCTAATATTTATAATGTGTACTTTAAAAAATAAATTTTACTAACACACTGAACAATCATTGTTGTTATTTATTTAATTACTTTATTGTTTAATACCGGTTTGATTACACTATGAAAATTATTTCCAGCCGTAATTGAATCAGTAAATATCCGTCAACGTTGTGAATGAGCCCGGTTGTAAATTGGTGTATCGAAATTGTATCGGGTTTACCAAGTGCAATAAATATCGGATAACAATTGCCATGGAGTGTATCACACACCTGTATCCTATTTACATGTTGAATACACACTTCTCACTCAATCTCTGCCAGCAGTACTGTGTTTGTATGTTTATGGACCTGCCGTTTGGAAACAATCTAGCTCTATTAAATAATTAGAAGTTTTTATTTTATTTCTTATGTTCGCTGCAATAGGTAGTAGTAGAAATGATTACTACATTATGTTGCACGTTATGTGATTACTACTGATGGTTTGTTGAAGTTTACTTTTGCAAGTACTATATACTTGGAGTCTACTAAAAATAAAATACGAGATCATCGTACAGCTCGAAAATACTCACGTGAATATAGTCAATGCCAAAATGTAATAAAACAAATCGTTTATAAACGATGTTCAATTATTTTAAGTCAAAGTATCTTAAGCTAGTAATAGTTCTATTACATAATAATTTTATGTTATTAAAAAAATCGGCCAAAGTTTTTTATGTGCTCGCAACTCTTTAAGAAGTATAAAACGATGTTTTTACGGCATTTATTATTGACCCTCCAGAACTTTATTGTTATACGATGGCTACTATGTTGTGGCATGTTTTCGTTCTTCGCTATCAGTGCGGGGCTGAAGCATAATTAGTATCAGACGGTACGAAAACAAAAAATACTTACTAATCTAAAATCATAAACACTACTTCACTAGTTTTAGATCCTTCAAGACAGTGCCTATGACATAACTATACAGGGTGAGGCAGACCACCCGTACAGTACGTATAGCGGCGAAACCAAACGAGGTAGATTATTCGTAACAACTTAAACCCCCCTATTTCCACCCCAAAGAATTCGGAGAAATTATTTTTAAATCTCTAAAACTCCCCAAAAGGGTAGTTTTTGGGGGGTAGGGGTGGTTTTTGGAAAATTTTCAAATGTAAAGGTATGTTGAGTTATACCTCATTTTATAGGTACTTCTTCACTGATTATTTTAATGCAAAAATTTTGAACCTATCTTGCCGCTTATGTACAGGGTACACCAAAACGTTAAAAATCAGGGGTTTGTGGGTAAATTTATTGCAACTACCTGCACAAATGTAGAGAGACGATATTTTTATTGAAAAATAATGATGAAATGGCTTATCGAAAAATATCATCAAATGCCACCCTACCCCAAAATTTACACATTTTAAAAATACATAGAATTTTGAAATACTTAACCGCCCCAATCTAAAAAAATCAAATAGCAACCTAGGTTGTGTTGTACATAATTAGAAAGGTATTTAAAAAATAAACATTTTGTACATTTAAAGTTTGTCTCTATCTCCAATGGTTTCAAAACTGTAGTACAAAAATAGATTTTTTAATAATTTTACTCAATGTATTTATTATAAAAGTCAGTGCAATGTGCAAGTAAAAAAAGTTCCAACAGTAAACTCGTCTTTTTCGTTTATGATTGAAAAGAAATACTGTATCCAATTTTTAAAAGAGTTTTTTTTAATTTAAAAAGGTATTGGAACACTGTAAACTACAATGTATTACGATAAGTGCTGAGTTCTCTCACGAAACAGGAAAATTACCCAATTATTAGATTAGTACATTTTCAATTATAAAAGTTTTACACTTAAATTACACAAAATGTATAGGAGAAAAAGGTCTTTAAAAAATAAACATTTTGTACATTTAAAGTTTGTCTCTATAGATCTTTTAATAATTTTACTAAGTTAGTTTGTATTAATATCAAAATCTAATGAAACGAATGGAAAACAAGTTGGACTTTTAAGTTTAATTTGTTTTTAAATAATGTAGTAAAAACACATCAGGATTTCTATCAGTGTAACATGTTTCAAAAGCAATCTAACCGTGGTGTTCATGTTTTCACAATCCCAAATACACGAGTTGCCCCTGGAAGAACTTTGGAACCAATTCCTTAGTCTCTTATCTAATCTCTGTTATTATCGTCTCCCTATTCAGTTGTTCTTGTGACCACGTGGTATGAGGTAGATATTAATTTAAATTTGTTTAAAGTACGTAGTGTAAGTTTTGTTTGTTTTAAAATGCCGTTCTCAAATGATGAGGCATTCCAGATGCTTATGGTGTTAGGGGAATGTTTCCAAAATTACTCAGCTGCCGCTCTTTTCTTTATGCCCAACGTTACCCAGACCGTGAACATCACTCCAGGAACGTTTTTCAAAGACTTGCTAGTCGAGTTCGTGAAACAGGTCATGTTCAACCTTACCACAACAAAGGAAAGGAACTCGCTAGACTAGTGAGAAGTGATAGGGCACCCGAAGTTTTGGCAGCCTTTGAACTGAATCCGCATGATTCTACACGAAGAGTAGCTCTTTATTCTGGTATGAGTCAAAGATCTGTTTTAAGAATCGTTCATGATCATAAATTGCACCCATATAGGATGTCATTACATCAAGAACTCCATAGAGATGATTACCTTCATAGAGTGAACTTTTGTTTGTGGGCTCGAGAAAAACTACAACAAAATCAAAACTTTCACCGTGACATTCTGTGGTGTGATGAGGCCACTTTTAGGAGTAATGGAGAAGTGAACCGTCACAATATGAGATACTGGGCGTTTGAAAACCCACACTGGATGCGAGAAGTGGAGAACCAAAGGTACTGGACACTAAATACCTGGTGCGGCATTATCGGTGACAAAATTGTAGGGCCATTCTTCTTTGACGATCGCCTAGACCGAGTAGTTTATATCAACTTTCTCATTGGTCACTTGCCTAATTTATTGATCGAAATCCCTGAAGAAATCTCACAACGTATGTGGGTTATGCACGGTGGGGCACCAGCACACTACGCCGAAGATTCTCGATTAATTCTAAACGAGCAATACCCTGACAGATGGATTGGAAGAGGCGGCCCTGTGAACTACCCAGCGAGATCTCCTGATTTAACGTGTAAGGACTTTTACTTGTGGGGTAGACTAAAAGAACTAGTGTATAAATCAAGACCAACAACTAGAGAGGACATGATGCAGCGGATAAGGGAGGCTATAAACACGATCAGTAGAGAAGAGATAATTAGAGCTGTAGATAGCTTCACCTCAAGGATTGAACTCTGTCTGGAAAACAATGGGTTGCAGTTTGAGCACCGGTTTTAACTCTTCACTTAACTGACCGCAGTCAGTTACTAGGTTATTGTTGGTTTTAGTTTGATAATTGATAATTATCATATTGATCATTTACCATGATGCTGCTGTAACATGGTAGATTTATTTTCAAAGCCAGTTTGAAGTGTTTTCTTTTTTTATAATGACAGGATATTCCTTCCTTCCATGGCACTCACATCAATGATTAAATAACAACAGGTTTTCTCCTATACATTTTGTGTAATTTAAGTGTAAAACTTTTATAATTGAAAATGTACTAATTTAATAACTGGGTAATTTTCCTGTTTCGTGAGAGAACTCAGCACTTATCGTAATATATTGTAGTTTACAGTGTTCCAATACCTTTTTAAATTAAAAAAACTCTTTTAAAAATTGGATACAGTATTTCTTTTCAATCATAAACGAAAAAGACGAGTTTACTGTTGGAACTTTTTTTACTTGCACATTGCACTGACTTTTATAATAAATACATTGAGTAAAATTATTAAAAAATCTATTTTTGTACTACAGTTTTGAAACCATTGGAGATAGAGACAAACTTTAAATGTACAAAATGTTTATTTTTTAAATACCTTTCTAATTATGTACAACACAACCTAGGTTGCTATTTGATTTTTTTTTAGATTGGGGCGGTTAAGTATTTCAAAATTCTATGTATTTTTAAAATGTGTAAATTTTGGGGTAGGGTGGCATTTGATGATATTTTTCGATAAGCCATTTCATCATTATTTTTCAATAAAAATATCGTCTCTCTACATTTGTGCAGGTAGTTGCAATAAATTTACCCACAAACCCCTGATTTTTTAACGTTTTGGTGTACCCTGTACATAAGCGGCAAGATAGGTTCAAAATTTTTGCATTAAAATAATCAGTGAAGAAGTACCTATAAAATGAGGTATAACTCAACATACCTTTACATTTGAAAATTTTCCAAAAACCACCCCTACCCCCCAAAAACTACCCTTTTGGGGAGTTTTAGAGATTTAAAAATAATTTCTCCGAATTCTTTGGGGTGGAAATAGGGGGGTTTAAGTTGTTACGAATAATCTACCTCGTTTGGTTTCGCCGCTATACGTACTGTACGGGTGGTCTGCCTCACCCTGTATAACTAATATTATAGAGGATCTGACTAAAAATATCTGAGCTACCGATATTTTAAAATTCATTCACCAATTCCAAGTACTTTATCTTTATAGAGATAGGTCATTTTATAGTGTCACTCGTAACGCCGTAACACTGATACTCGGTAATTTCTACTGATGTAGAATAATTTATGCAATTTCCCTAACATATATTGATAAGTAATTCTTTTTTAACTAACTATTCAACCATTCAGCGTACGCGGTATTCAAAACTGATTCATTTGTTTGTTTTTTCTGTTTATTTTTATACCTTCCATTCTGTAGCTACATTTCATATTGATGGAAAAACAAGGACAAGCGTCAAACAGAACTGGAACAGTAAAAGAGTAGTCAATTGGAATTGCTAAAGCGCAGAGGATTACTGTGGAGTTTGACGCTGCAAACAAAATACAAAGCTGCTCGCCTGCATCGTGCCGAACATCGGCGACTACATGTAACCGTTTTACTGGCTCAGCTGTTCATACTTTCGTATGAACAATTTATGTGAAATAAATGGCCATAAAGTAAAATTATTCAGCACCAGACACTTTGTTTTAAATTAAACTCTAGAGTCTTGTTATAATAAATCTCATAGATCAAAGAAATGATTTGTTTTCAATACATCCCGAAGGACACCTATGGTTATTCACCAAAAAGTGGTTCTTGAAACTGAACGTCAGTCTCATCAACACGATTCATCCATATGTTATGGATGGTTTTAGTTTGTTTACTTTTTCACTGAAGGTAAGTCATCCTCCCTCAAACCTTTATTATTATTTTTATTTATAACTAATAGACTTATAGTGGGTGTCGAAGAGGAAGTAATTTAACTATTGTGTAAGTTTGTGTTAATTTTTAAAGTAAATATAATTAGGAGAGGTAAGGGTACAACACAGCCATATGTATCTTAAAGTTTGTGTATTCAAACTAGTAAACAATTTTATTCTAAATTGTTGTAATCATATCACACATAAAATTATAGTTAAAATATTACTTTTATTCATGTTACCTAACTTTAAGAGCAAACGTAGATTCTAAACAATTTTCACTGACAGATATCTAAATAAATATTGGATTAAAATCAACGATTTATATATTTCTTCAATTTAAATGTCAAATAGTGATGTTTTTCGAGTATTTTAAGTTTTTGACAAAGCCAACGTGACAGTTTATGTATATTTGTTAATAAACTCAAAATTTCTGCTTTAATGTATTCTTAATTTAACGGACGACAAGGAAATGCACAATTCTAATGAAAATAGTCTTTCAGAGCCTAAAAGTGTTTTATTATCACCGCAGTTTTATTTTTATGACACATAGCATTTGACGTTTAATACTCACCATAAAATAACTCGTGTAAACATTTCTGTCCCAAAACGCAAAATCCCAATAATTTGTATTATTTCTACCCTTTAAATTCGTGGATAGTTTTCCATTCCTTTTCTTGAAGTTGGATGACATTGCAAAAATATGCTATATATAAATAAATTTGAGGAATTGCATTAAGTGACACGTGACGAAAGATACAAAGAATCCAGTAATAAAATTATCCATACTTGCAAGTTACCTGCGTATAAATACAGAGGAATCAGTCACAAGGTAGGATTACACAACAACCCGTATCAGCTAAGGTTGCTTGCATAGTTCCATACCTATAATTCATTTTATTCTTGAGATTTCCTGTCGGAAGTTATATAGACATGCAAACATTCATGAAAAAAGTCATCGACAGACAAAAGAAAAATTGTATTAACCTCCTGAGTATAAACTTCAGTAACGCTGAGTAACTGTTTTCTTTTTGTCATCATGGTTACACATAACACCAATGAAAGACACAAAAGTATTTGCTCAGCCAAATCCCACAGTAAAAAGTAACATCATGAAACTCAATGTTCCTCATATAAAAATGATGCTTCGTGCAAACTTGCAATTCTGTAGGGCGATTCGTTTTCGAGATATTGTGCGGATTAACAAACAGAAAAACCAAAATTAAATATTTATAGTCTCTCAAATTCGATAAAATCGATACAAACATTTAAGGGCCCATAAATAGTTAGCTGCCGCTAATTTAACATTTATTTACGCGTCTGACGATTGGTTCTGAGTGTGGAAAAAATATGATGTGGGAAAAATTATCATTTTATATGTGTTTTTGTGTTCCATTCCTAAAATCAACCTCCACCAAAACTTGCCTGAAGAAACAGCTTGTGCACTTAAACAATTTAAATTAGACTTTGGGCTTTGGATTTTTATTTTTGAGAAAGGACTCATAAATTAAGGAATAAATATTTTCAGGGAAATGAATTACTTACGAACGCAATACGTTATGTATTATTTTAAATTCAAACCTGGACGGTTTTATTTAATTGGTGAAAAATCTGTATTTCCTCTGTTCCAAAACTAAAGTGAGGGACTGCGGAATCCAACATGCGGACTGAAAGGATTATTCAGATGTAGATTGTCCACCACTGATGGAACCGAGAGACTGCTCGATTGAGTGTTTGGTCGGAGGAGGTAGTGAAATAATTTCACTAACTTTTCATGCACATTATAAAACACTATTTGCTGTGAATTATGGACTGAAGATAGCAGTCTACTTACACATATAGCAATTAGTAAAACAGGTGTTATGGCATGGTAATATTACTAAGTAATTACTGGAGTAACACAATTTAAAATACAGCTTTCAGTAAATCAATAAATTAAAAATGCAATTCCTAAAAAAGTTTTCATTAGTGTTTTCCTTTTTGTATTGAATGTGCCTCTTTGGCTGAACGTTTTAACCATTTTTAATCAAGAAAATTTCCTTAGAACACGTTCAAACTGGCTACAAGAGAATGTTCCACAAAATAAAAGTGACAACAATGAAACGCCACACAGTATAGCCTTATTTAGACAGACATTATCAGAGAAAATCAATGTTATTAACAAAGTTAAACTGATTTGCGTATTATAAAAATTTTAATTGGTCATATTGCCCATAGTAAATACATTAAGATATGGTAAGTAATAACGCATTTGAACCTTGACCTTGCTTACAACTTGAACCGTCATCGTCTATCAGTTTCAAGACTTCTAGTATATTATTATACAACAATATTGATCCTTTAAGTTACATGTAGGAATATTTATTACAGATGGACGTACATGCATAGTCGGCTTTCGCTCTGTATTTACTTTATTTTTTCACATAATGTAATCATTATGTAACCGAATAACAAAATCTATTCTCAACTCATATGCGCTGTAATAAACGTTGCCTGGGTTAATTTTATTGACAACTTTTGTAGTAGTTTTAAATATACCGTAATATATCTTATTTTAATTTATTGGCTGAGCGTTAGATAAGACTACGACAACGAACAGGAAAAGATTAAATTTGTATCTGTTTGTCTGTTCCAACAATCTCAGGAAAAACAATACCTATAGGCTTAAAATTTTACATAAAGTATATATATTTCAATCAAGGTGCAAGTCATGCCATAGGATTTGTCTGAGCGTAATCATGATGGCAAAGAGGACATCGTAGAATCTGGATACTAGTAATAAAATTTTCAAAACATTCGTAAATGAATTTGTAAACAAACTTAATACAGTCACATGACATTTTTACATGACATGGTACCTCATGTAGCCTGTACTATGTTATAACTATCGCAGCACCATCGATTACTATTAAGCTCTCATATTTCGCTTGGTATATTCCAAAGTATGATATGCAGCCACCGGTTATGTAAAAGCCATATTTTGTATATCAGCAACTGTAATATTCTATTTTATTTATTTTGCTTAACATAAATTTTGCGTAGGATATATTTGTTTCTTTGTTAAATCTTTGCTAACCCATTGTGTTTTTATCCGTAACAGTCGGCATGTTCTCTTGGTTCGTCAAGTATGGGACTCTGTTTCTGTTACCGAGTAACTAGATTACAGCAATACGCCACGAATGCGGGTACAGTTGTTACTGATAACGTTTTTGCAGTCGGAATCTGATTAGAGAGACGACCACACAACTAACCCGGTTGCCTGCCACGACTTAAGTATGCTAATCTAATATTCAGCGTAGTCTAGACCTCGCGAGATTGGTCCTGTGAAAGGATCCTTAATAAACAGTCGGCATGTACTTTTGGTTTTTTCATATACGTAATTATGTTTCTGTTCTATTTATATTCCTGGTTTAGTATTAAGAACAATGTCACTTATCTCAAATGTCAGTAATGGATGAAATTATTTACAAATTATAGTATAACGGTATGTAATGTTAAGCCTATTGAATACATTACTTTGATTCGTTACTTAGAAATCGTTTATTACAGTTTGAAAAGCATAGTAGTAACTATGTATTTTTTCTGTTTAATAATTCCATTTACAGTATTTATTTACGAAGTCTTGTAAATTTGAAATCCAACTACATATTTTGTATTTCAGAAATCTCAACATATCATTGAAGAAAAAATTAGTTTGAGAATAATCATCTCCTTCACGATTTAAAAAAAAAATTATAACCTATACATTTAATTCTATACATAACAATGGGAGGACATTTTAATATAAAGTTGAAATTGAATTTAATGAAATATGCACAAATAAACCTTGTTAATACGGCATCAGATAGTTCAGAACTTTCGAAAATCCTGCATAACTTTGAAGGATTACAACACTTCAGAGAGTTTCTGTGTTCACACCAACTCGAATTCAGGGTACGAAACCTTGGATCTGCAGGGCGACACTTGATAAGTTGGTCTTAGCCCAACATCTGAGACCGAATTATATCTGTCAATGACACATTCAGCTTTAGTGGACTAGACAGGGAAATTTCCCTCATAAAAAAGTGAACGCCAGCAGTTTTAGTGGAGCTCGAAATGAGAGGTTACTGACAGGTTTAACATATATCTTGCATAGCTATATTTTTAGCTTAAATTCATTCAGACCGACGAGGTAAACAAAACGGTACCAAAGGAAACAAATTCATTGTAAAAGTGGTTAATAATTTCTTTGTTTACAATTTGTTTTTGACGATGGCAGGATTGTTAAGAAACCAGGATTTTCCGGATATTTTCCATTGTCCAGTGATAAAAACACGTTTCGAGATCTGCAATCTGATATCTTTCTCAGGTAAATACATACCACGAATACAAGAAAAAACCTAACACATAACTACAATCTACAAATCACACATCAATAGGCATCATTGTTGGTTTGAAGAACATCGTATGAATTGGTATGAAGCCTTAAGTTTACATCGGGAACCTCGTTTCCTTAAAAGGAAATTAATCGAATCTTCATACATTAAATTGGCAGACCAACCAATCAGTCAAACTTCATAAAGGCATCGTACTGAAAGTTAGGCCGTTTTGATTTCCATTTCTGAAAAATGAGTTAACACATTGACTAAAGTACAGTGTATTGATTTGTAATAAATACACGTGAAGTCACATTATGGTTTTATGAATTTCAACTAGAATCTAGCAATAATAAAAAATGCTCACGCCCGTTCCTTCTTTTTACCTCCGTATTGTTTCTGGCCTGACGATCGTATTTACTATTCTCCTCTGATCAGTTCTATGTGGTTGGACAGTGAATGCAGAATTTAGTGACGTGTATTCTTCAGTTCAGTTTTAAAAAGTAGTGTTAAATTTTAATTTTATTAGTACATGTTTTGAAGTTAGTGTGCATAAAGTTGACACAATATTTTTCTTGTAATTCCAGACTTTGGCGTGTCACAAGGCTATGGTATGATTTGTTTACTTTAATCTAGATTATAGTTATGTGTTTGGTTAATTATTCAAGTAAGAAAAACGTCAGATTTCAGATCTCGAAACATAATGTTACAAATTGTTATCACTGATAGATGATTAATAATGATTAAATGATTATCTTTAAGCAAAAAAATCCGAGTATAATGTAGCTGAAGTTAGCCTACATTGTCACGGGTTATCTGATTCTCAACCGAAAGAAAAAATTGTTATCTGCGATTTTGCTTAAAAACAAAACCACATTGGAGATACACCCGCCACAAAAGCTATCAAAGGAATTATCACGCCTGTTTATGTTTCATTCACACATGGCTGGTGGATTTCAATTTTATTTTCCATTACGCTTTTTGTCCACAAACCTTACCATCACGTATTGGGTCGTTCCCACACATGATACTATTTCAGGTGGAAACTCTAAAACCAATCTAACAGTTACATTGTGTACAATTCAAATCAATAAACTTCTCGCGTTCGATTACATTTCCAATCAAATTTCAATTTTACCACTAGATTTCCATCATTCACCGGAGCTTGGATAGTTTTTATTTATTTAAAAATATGTGTTGGATTGATTTAAACACAATCGTCAATGATAATATCTCGTTAATACTGAAAAAATAAATGGTAGTACAACTGGAACTTTTGATATACAAATTATAATATATAGCAAAGAATAAAAGTTACTAAAATGAATATTTTCAGGTATATTATAATATGTAATATACACGTACTAAATACTATAGTGAACTACAACAATTATTGTATAACGAAATATATACAATATTGGTTAAAAACAGCAAGATTAAGATTTATCATTTGTTGTTTTTTATAGCCGTTGTCGCATCCTAATACTCATAAATTACACCCGGGAGCAGTAAAGAAGACAGTTGGGGTCCAGCCAATAGTGTCGCGGTGCGTCGTCGCTGTTGCCATATCACCACACTCCTGAGATCAAACATCTTGTTTTGTAATATTCTCATAATATTTGTCTTTTCTAGTTTTGAATTGGAAAATCCTCTTAGCTTTTTTCACAAATTCTTCATTCGGCTCAACATTACCAATGATAAAATATAAATAACAGGAAGTATGAATAATCATTACAATACATGAAAAATACAGTACATAATAATATTTCAAGGCTTTAAGACACCATTGGTATGTAGTTGTTTCATGTCATTTTGTATCAGAATAATATAAAATTTTGAATTTATAACTAATATGAAAATGTTATTTTAATTTTTTGTACTACTCTAGTCTGGCAATACAAGATGATAAATATTAAAGTTATAACCCGTTTTACGTGAAAATGTAGCGTGGAGATATAGAGTTAATATGAAAATAATGATATAATAACCGTTGTTATCCTTTCAGACTCATTTTTATAGAGCATATGATTAAGAACAGCTGTCATATTTTTCGTAGTGCCAATCCTAAGGATTTAATACGTGAGTCGAGCTCTGTGTCTATCACAGGAGAGGGCAGTTTGGCAACGCAGCATATCTCTGATTGGTTGAGGCTAAGTGGAGGCCACGCCCTCAACTGTCTTCTTTGGTGTATTTATAGGAATTTCTGAAACTACTATGATGAAACCAGCCTCTCCTTCTACACTAGGATAAATACAAATAAGTAGATTCGTTAAAAAACCACTTCACAATTAATTGTAATTGTTTTTTTTAGTCAGGTGGGAATCTAAACGTTTTACCGTACATAATTGTTTGATATTTAACGCTGTATACATTGCTAAGATGAATGCATAATTGTAAACATTTTCATCAATGTGAATACTCACTTGCATGTTATAAGGGGGTTTATTTATTTAATCTTCCAACAGAAACTACACCAGTAGTACAATTAAATATGTTAAACAAAGAATATTAACGATTAATAACACTAATAATATTTACTTATATAATTAAATAACAAACCGTGTTAAAAATAAATAATCAACAAATCAATGAATAAGTAAGTAATATAAGTTAGTTAAGAATCAACGAAAAGATAAAAAAGGCAAAGAAAATAATAAATATCAAAACAAACAAAAGTAATAAATTTGGGATTTGTGATAAGAAACAAAGTTATAACAAAATTTGACAAATATGCAAAAAATAATATTTAACCAGCAACGTGCAAGAAAAGATAAATATTCAGATACATGCATAAACATAAAAAATAATCAACAACAATCTTAAATATCAAAATAATTACAAATAAACATTAACACTTGTGAATACGTTACTAAATTCGCTACATACATACTAGAGTGACGAGTGGGTGTGTGAGTGTGAGTGAGTGTGTGTGTGAGTGTGTGTCCCTTTGGTTTTAAATTGTATACATTTATACAGAATTCTAGTTCTATTGTCTGAAACAAATCTTTTTTAATTTTTTAATTGAGTGTACGTTCATGTTGAAGATTAGTTACAATAAAGTGCGACTCAAGATCTGGAGTAATAAACACACTTAATGAATCAAACCAACTTTCGCAATGGATCAGGTTATCAACATGATGAAATTAATGAAAATCGTAAAATAGTTTGCACATTAAATACCCAAACACAGCCCTGTTCCCAATACACCTTGACTGCAAACTTTCTTCACTCCGTATTGGTTACATTCCTGTGACAATACTTGTTCACTCAAAAAAAATTACAACAGGCAGAATATAAATCTATCTAATACTAGGTAGTATATGCCACTTCACGTGTCGTATAGTAGGTTACACTAAGGTTCAATGCAAAGATACAATTCTATAACTCAGATCATTACTGAAAGATGGAATGACAAATAATCATTGGGGGAAAATTAGGGGTGGAGGTATTCTTTACACCCTCAGGCAAACAAAAGAGAAATTGCGTCAGCCTACTGAATGTTTTACTTCTACGACGCTCTGCCAAATTCCATGGTTAAACATGCACCATCATAGAATTATTTTTTGTCTATGTAGAAAAAAGTTTCATGCATAATCTATTATTGGTGTATTGATTTCATTTACAAGTTTATTTCTTCTGTTATTTTTTTCGTTGCTATTATGGGATCTATAGAAATAACAATAAGACCAATGTAAACATATTCCCCAATGCTCAGACTAATCCCATGGAATGATATGCAACAACATATAACACAATTTTCCTCATATAAAAACGAAGTTTCACGAATAATTTCAATACTATAGATGAGTTCGTTTTCGAGATGTGATGCCGACAGACATAAATTAAATTCAAACTCCACGAGTGTTAGTCATCACTAAAGCTCATTCACTATCAGTTTTTTGTGCAAGTGTTATAGTTAAAATACATAATTTTTTTTAATGCTCACATTACTGTTAAATAAAGTAATATTATTTACACATTCATTTAAAAACTTTTCCGTCAGAATATGTTAAGAAACGTAGTCCGCCTAACTAACCACATTTCCAGACCACGTCAACTGTAAGCCAGTCTGTGGTCCGCCCCAGATTGGCCAGTGAGTGGAGCCCTAACAATGTGAGCAATTATCTAGTCTTAAATTTAAATATTGATAGTGAATTTCCAGTTAGGTTTTTGAGAGTAAATGTAATTAATTATGATCACGTAATGCAATTAATTTTAATCGGTAATAAGGTGGTGATGCGGAATCGAACACAGTCAATCTTCTGTTTCGGCTACCATTGTTTATTTAAATTTTGAAAACCGTCACACTACTGTAACCATAAACTTTTATATTGCACACCCACATCGATTGAGTATTTTTTTAAATTCCTCTCAGTATATGTATTAGTATTAACCTACTTTTTTATTTTGATCACTGATAAAAATCTATTTCCTTGACCAGCAATAAATCAGTTACCATATTTGTATGCATTTGACCCCAAGAAAGAAATATTTAATAATGTTCCTATCTCAATATCGTAATTTCCTCGAGGCAAAAACATAAGTTGTTTTCTGCAGTTTTATTGAAAAGACAAAATATACCGGCGATTAAATTACCAACCGCAAAAAGTATCAAAGGTATCACGTGTATATCAAATTGTATTTATTCCTGGCTGATAGGTTTTAATTTAGCTCCTCTACACCGTACAAGTCCTCACATCACTGCTGGGTTGTTTGAACTGATACTTTTCAGGCGGAATCTTGAATTCCAATTACATTTTCAGTTTGTTGAACTCTAAAAAGATTATTGCTTCTTTTGCTGTTATATACATTCAGATTTGCTGTAAATTTTAATTAATCTGAAGATGCTATACTATACAGGATGTAACAAAGCTTTACAGGATTACACAAACATTAGGATATCGTTCTATGGATAAATAAGAGCTAAAAAGTAAATGTAACTAATAGTCTACATATTTCCGTTTACCGTCTGTTTGTCTTTATTTGTTCTTAGTTATTATTTTGTTATTTCAGAAACTATTTTAGATAAAAACACAAATTTGGTACAATTATTTTACTTGTAGTCTCAAAACAAACGACAAATTAATATTATATTATCATATCACGTTTCAAGATGATGGATGGTTATGTTTAGAAAGCGTAATACTGTAAATAATAATAATATTATTAAAATTTCTAATGAATAACAAAATGTGCTATATCTAGTTACAACCATTTTGACAAATAAAACATAATAAATCGGCCCAAAATATGAATGTAAGCTTTTACCGTTGTAAGGTATCGCAAAGTGTTTATTGTTGACATGTCTACGGCTTCGTAAACATATTTTACATTGTAGAGTATATTTTATGTATCATTAACATACATCATTAACAACCATAAAGAGAGTGTGTGTAGAAAGTTTTTTTATAGCCATTTTTATAAGTAGGTATATCTAACATATTGAAAAATAAGCCATTTTAGTTTAAGCTGATTCCAAAACGCACTAATCGACAACATTGAGCTGCTTCTTCCCTAAATTAATTAATCATATTTAACTGGAACATTGCACTGTCAAGGCAAAAAGGTTAAACAACATGCATGTGCAGATTTTTCTACATTATTTTATAAATTGGCACGAGGCAATAAAATAAGAAAGAGAATCAAATGGAATATTACCTAAAAGAGCTTTTTTTCTATATCTGTATCTGAGAAAACATTATGGGAAAAAATAAATTTTTAAGTATTCTACAGCACTGAAATTCGGCGCACGCATTTTTAAGTAGAATGTAAAAATATATCCTGCCATGCAAAATTTTAATTGGTGACAATTTAAATTTTGTATTATCAGATTAATGGAAACAAAATATTTACTAGTACACAGTAAATAAATAAAAATCTGCGCAAATTATACTAAACGAGTAAAGCCATTTGTCAAATTATGTCAAATATTTACTGAGTTTTTATACATTTTTTTAAATAATCTTATTTTATTGGAGGGCACTATTTTTAAAACGTGTTTCGAATAAAATCTAAATTAGTCGTTTAGTATTGCTTGCAAAACGAAAACTGACCTTTGGAAATTCTAAAGGGATAATTTAACTACATCCAATTCTATCCAAAACGTACTCAGATGGTTTGATTACAGTGTTACCAACTTTGTAACACCAATAAACTAAAAATTGAATCCATACGTGGATCGTACAAAGCTTACAGGGAAAATATGGCAGATTGGTACTTGGAGTAAAACACTATTTATGGCCAAGCCCAAAAAGCCCATTACAATAAACATAGGTCAACGCGCACAATGGACATCTGCCCGATGTGTCACCATTTCCCTTCAATATGTCAAGTTTACAGGTCCAATCAATCACTTTCATCCTTAATGTATCGTTCATCCTTTGCCACCAAGGACTAATTCGAGTTTAACCCACTGCAGTGTTTTACATGGAATACGTTATAATAAAAAAAGCTTGCATATATCTCCAAAACAATTTAAGAAGTAAAATAAATAGATTTGATACTCAATATATGCATATATACAATATATGCATTATGTAACTTCCATAAAGAGTAATTAGGCTTTGCTCTCCTTGTGTAATGATGTGACCACTTATGTATAGTACACAACACAAAACTTGTAGTCTAATAAATCTAATTTCAAAGTATAGATGTCAAACAAGGGACTTTGGATTGATTACCCAACATTTTAAAATACATTCAAGCATACCTAGATCATCCAGACATGTACCTTTTAAACTTTAATTTTTATGCTTGGGAATGCCAATTATAGAGCGGTCTAAGACGTCAGACTATGAATTTTTTTAATAAAAGAGGATAAGGCGATCCCCCTTTTATACCTTATTGTTCTCGTCCTCATGGAGAACTGACCTGTGTGAGGATCTTATCAAACAGAATAAGGCATATAGTCAATGCAGTACAAGGCCGATGTTACTGATAAAACAAAATGTCACAGTCACAGACAGCATTTGAACCTGCAGAGACAGAGTAGGTTCAATTCCTGCCTTTGACACTTGTTTTAGTACCATTGATTATATTGTATCAACTCTGCTCCTTATTATGTTTGATAAGATCCTCGAACAGGTCAGCGGTCCATGAGGATGGGTAGAATAAGGCTTGAAAGGGGATCGGCCTCTCCTTTACAGAAAGGTAAGTTATTTGATTGAAGTTCTTCAGTGGTAATAAAATATTTGAATCCTGAAGAAAACGCAATTTTTATGGAAATTTGCATCGTTTAGCGAAACGGGAAACCATTAACACTGATTAACTGAAAAATCTTGTTCCTTCGTGATCCTTCCATATTAAAGATAAACTTTAAACTAGAGTTTGAATTCTAACAAACCTATGGACAATTTTCATCGATACGTGCCGTTACATAAGATACGAGCTTTTAAAAATTTAGTTGTTTTTTTTTTCCTGGTCAACTATTAAAATTCTTAAGTACATCGTTAAACAAGAGTATCATGACTGAAAATTCAAGGGAGTAAATATAAACACTCCGCAGTCAAGAGTTGCAAGGAAATCATTTTCCTCAAATATTTTTTGGCAACTATTCTTAAGAAAAGTTAGAATACAAAAAATTAAAAGAAGGCAAGGCCTCTTTTTGACAATTTTCAAATATTCGGGTTTAAAATGCTTTTACTGTGATGGTAAATGCCCATTGATCTCTTGTGTTGTTTATTAATAACATAGAAAAGATCATTGCGTAGCACATTGGAATGTATTGTATTAAAAAAGGTAACAGCTGTCAAAATAGATATATATTTTAGTACAAATACTGAAAGTATACTTTAAACACAAATAAACAAATTATTTCTTCGTTTGGTATTAAACAGAGCAGGTCCATTTTCTTAACGTAATCTTATAACAATAGTTATGAATATTAAATGTGTTTCTTTAACTTCAAAATGAGAATTCGAATGAAAAGTGTAGTAAGCAAAGTGTTTTTTGCGATTGTAACAATTACAACTGTTTGAAATTCGCATTCTTTATAAACTTATTTGAACTCCTAGGCTCTAACTGTGAAATGAGAGCATTGTTATTTATTATGTATAAAGCATTTTTCCAAAACTATTGCACTGGTTCCATTTTTTATTCTCGCTATATTTAAATACATCAATTCACAAACATGAAAATGATTGTACTTAACTTATGAAGTTTTAAATACCTGTAATACATTTTTAACTATAGTTTCAAAGGGAAAAATGAAACGCTTTATCTCGTATGTGTAAAGTTTTTACAAAACTTATATTATTACAGATTACTTTCCTTTATTGTTTACTATTCTTGTAAACATAAGTTTAAATAAAAATGTAAGTGTATTAAACATGTCCAGTGAGAAGAAAACACCAATATCAAACAATCGTTGATGTAACCACTGTCTGGTTTTGTTGGTTTGTAGTTGGGGACATTGTGGGGTAGGGGTAGTTGTACTATTACAATGGTGTAATGGAAAGAAAGTAATTAAAACGCCAATATCAAACAATCATGGATGTAACCACTGTCTGGTTTTGTTGGTTTGTAGTTAGGAACATTGTGGAGTGGGAGTAGTGGTACTATTACAATGGTGTAATGGAAAGAAAGTAATTAAAACACCAATATCAAGCAATCATGGATGTAACCAATGTCTGGTTTTGTTGGTTTGTAGTTGGGAACATTGTGGGGTGGAGGTAGTGGTACTATTACAATGGTGTAATGGAAAGAAAGTAATTAAAACACCAATATCAAGCAATCATGGATGTAACCAATGTCTGGTTTTGTTGGTTTGTAGTTTGGGAACATTGTGGGGTGGAGGTAGTTGGTACTATTACAATGGTGTAATGGAAAGAAAGTAATTAAAACACCCAATATCAAGCAATCATGGATGTATCCAATGTCTGGTTTTGTTGGTTTGTAGTTAGGAACATTGTGGAGTGGGAGTAGTGGTACTATTACAATGGTGTAATGGAAAGAAAGTAATTAAAACACCAATATCAAGCAATCATGGATGTAACCAATGTCTGGTTTTGTTGGTTTTTAGTTAGGAACATTGTGGAGTGGGAGTAGTGGTACTATTACAATGGTGTAAATGGAAAGAAAGTAATTAAAACACCAATATCAAACAATCATGGAATGTAACCAATGTCTGGTTTTGTTTGTTTGTAGTTGGGAACATTGTGGGGGGTAAAGCTGTCATCGACAAACATATCACAGACAAGAACAGTCTCGCTACAATCCTGTAGATGACGTATTTCAGCTTTTCATTGCTTTTATAATTCTTGTTCGTCCTTTTATGGCCAATTCACTTTTCTAATATAAACTGCACTATTCACCCTTTTTACGCTTGTTTTTGCAAGTATGCAAATTACCATTCTAATTCTCTCGAGGTTTTTAGTAATTTTTATGAGGCAAGACAAAAACATTATAACTGCAACTATTGTTAAGTACTCACGTAAAAAAATATATTTATTCAGCTCATAATTTCTTCATCAATATATTCTTTTCATTCGGATTATTAACAAGGTGAAGCGGTAGGCAGACTTCAGGAGACTTCACGTCTGCTCCAAACGAGTTTAACGTTCTAGCCCTGAGAGCGACATCCCAGAACTATAGACACTATTCCTAATGATTTCTAATGGACCTAGGAAGGCCATTTTCATTTTAGATTTAGAGGTGGATTTTTAAAAATGTTCACAAACTTCAAGTTTTCTCGTCAACATTTATCGTGTATAAAGAGAGATAAATAGACAAAAAATCTGCTTTCCATATCAACTGATGGGAGGAAACTTCGCTAAATGCTCAGTCAGTTAAACTTCTTAGCGGTCAAGTTAAAATATATATTTACGTTTTAAAAGGCAGAAACTAAGATTTTACAATAATACAAAATATAAAATTAATGTAAATTTAAAATATTCCTTGTAGATAAGTATAGACTAAGTTCACTAGAACACAAAAAGCTATCAAAAGCCAGGAAAAACTGTGACAGGCATTTATTGATTTCCAGTTGGCAGACGGTATTCAAGGGACACTCTACGTATTATTTAAAGTAGTAAACTTTATATTATAACTCTGCTGCTCATTTTTATCCTGTGTTCCAAATTTTAAAACCCTAGCTCTAACGTAAAGTTTACTTAAAATTGATATTATACTTTTTGAGGATTACAATAAAGTGAGTTAATAGTAACTTTTGAACTACCATACTCCGTCCATCACATTTTAATCAATAATCTGACAACATAACACAGTAAAAAGGTCTTTACCGTTTACCTTGCTATGAAAATAACATTTCAGGTTAAGCTAAAATATTAAAGCTACGTATGAAAATTAACAAGTAACAAAATTAACTTGATTACATATGTTAATAAGGTACTGGAAAATATTGTATAATAACCTTCAAAATATACTCATATTAATAATATAAATATATTTTGTTTTATTCAGTCTATCCTCATTGCCAACACGGGTTGCACATAAGGGCAATGCAATCAGCAACAGGCTGTATAGTATTCGATAATCGCTCATTCAACAAATATTTTCATCTGAATAGAAACCAACCAGACATTTATCTTTCTTTAACCCTACCATAGTCTACTGTTTTGATTCCTTTATAAAACCTGCGATATCTTACTCACTCCATGCACTTCACTTTATTTTGAAACAATGAAGTATTTCGGGACCTTCATATGTTCAGTAAACAAATTTCCTTGAGTTGGCCCTAGGCTTTGCATCAAGCCAGACCAGGGTCTGAATCAGCCTGGAAAAGAACTGTACCATTATAGCAGGAGGATTTCCATCTTTCCTTTTATGAAGCCTGTGAAGCCTAATGGATTTCCTCCAGTACAAAGGGAACGTTAATAGTCTTCACCTAATTCCTTCACAACTTCATATGTATCTTCTTCTTCGACCTTGGGACCCCTCACAGGCACTCCATGAATCTCCAGGTTCACTCTTCTACCATATTGTTCCATTTCGTTGACCCTACTCAGTAGGTCCTTTACAGTAGCATAGCATCACTAACCTGCTTGCTTTGCCTTGACTTCTTTCAGCTCAACTTTTAAGTCTTTATTTTCCTGACGAAGCAATTTAATTTCACTTAAAATATCATCATATTTTTCCGGATAAGAATTCCAACGTATCCTTAATTTGGTTTTTACTGCCGGAATGAGTGCCAGTAGGCTATCTATCTTGGTCGTAACTTCATGAGATAATATTTCATCCTCTTGCGTCTGACTAGAGGTTCTTTCTTTGGACCTACAAGATACACAACTCCATTTTCCTTGCCCAGCCTTCCCCAGACTTTTCCATGACTGCGCCTTCATGCTACAATTATCAAAATGATATCTTGACTGACATAACCTACAAAGTGCATACTTTCCATCTAGAGGATATCTTCTTTACATTTGCCACATTTTAACACCATCACCATTACTCGGCATTGTAAACTATAATCTTTACAAGTAGATTTACCACAAATTAGTTGTATGCAATACGATAAATAATGTTAAAAACACGAAAAATAACAGAGCGAGATATTTCCACTGAAACACAGCTCACCAGTGCCACCTATATATATATATATATATATATATATATATATATATATATATATATATATATATATAATCGTTTCTCATAACCAATAAAAACATATATACATATTGGGTATGTATTTGAAGTGCTATCAATATTGTAATTTGTACGATGTAGGTATAATGGTTGAATGCATTACTCCATTGAAGGAACTAAACTGTAGATCAAATACAGGACAAGCAGTATTTAATCAACTAAGCGTTTCATGTGTTGGAAAAATTTAATACCGGAGCTATTCATCTGCAATAATGGACATTGGCAGGGTAAGTATTTAATTAAATTAACCTGCAGCTTCTTTTAATTGATTATAACATGCCCTTTACACTGCGGCGTTTCATACGTCGAGTCCAAGCTACATAGACAGAATTATTTGTTTTATTATATGTAAAAACACGCAAGTACACAACTAAAGTGAAGGACTGCGGAACCGAACATCGATCCCAACATTCCTGACTGAAAGGATTATTCAGGATGTAGATTTACACCACTGATGGAACCGAGATACTGCCTCGATTGAGTGTTTCACTAACTTTTCATACCCGTTATAAAACAGTGTTTATTTTGAGGTTTCAGATAACGTTTTCAACCTGAAATGGATATAAAATTATGTTTATGAACTGAAGATACCAGTCCCCCACAAAGATATAGCAATTAGTAAAATAACTGTCAGGGGAATACTACAAAGTAATTAATTGAAGGTTCAGTAAAATGTCAATTGTAAAATGGAGCTTCCAGTAACTAAGTAAATAAAACAGTGCAATTCCTAACATTTGTTTCATTGGTGTGCTCCTCAACGTATTGAATGTGCCTCTTTGGCTGAAGTTTTCAACCATTTTTAATCAGGAAAATGTCCTTTGAAGACGTTGGGTACAAGAGAATGTTCTACAAAATAAAAGTGACAAGAATGAAACGCCGCGCAGTATAGCCTTATTTAGACAGACATCAGTCCGAGAAAAATCAATGTTATTAACAAAGTGAAACTGATTTTTATGTTATAAGAACATTGAAATGGACATAATTGCCCATGGTGAATACATTTAAGATATGGTAAGTAATAACACATTTGAACTTTGATCTTGCTTACAACTTAAACCTTCATCGTCTATCAGTTTCAAGACTTCTAATATATTATTATTACAACACAATTGATCCTTTACGTTACATGTATGGATATCTACTACACATGGACGTACATGCATAGTCGGCTTTCTCTCTGTATTCACTTTATTTTTCCACATGATGTAATCGTTATGTAACCGAAAAACAAAATCTATTCTGAAATCATACGCGCTGTAATAAACGTTGCCTGAGTTTAATTATATTGACAACTTTTGTAGTAGTTTTAAAAATATACCGTAATATATCTTAGTTTATTGGCTCAGCGTTAGAGAAGATTACGACAGGGAACAGGAAAAGACTAAATTTATATCTGTTTGTCTGTTCCACAACAATGTCAAGAAAAAACATTACCTATAGGCTTAAAGTTTGCATAAAGTATATATATTTCAATCAAGGTGCAAGTCATTCTATAGGATTTGGGCTGAACGTGGCTTCATAATGGCAAAGAGGACACCGTAGAATCTGGATACTAGTAATAAAAAATTTGCAAAAAATTCGTAAAATGAGTTTGTAAAGAAACTGAGTACAGTCACTTGACATTTTTACATATGACATGGTAACCTCATGTAGGCCTGCACTATGTTTGTAACTACCGCAGCACCATCGATTACTATTAAGCTTTCATATTTCGCTTGGTATATTCCAAAGTATGATATGCAGCCACCGTTATTTTAAAACCCATTTCGATATTTTATATAATCAGCCACTGTAATATTACATTTTATTTATTTTGCTTAGTATCAACTTTGTATAGGATATTTTGTTTCCTCAGTTAAATATTTGCTATCCCATTGTATTTTTATCCGTAACAGTAGGCATTGGTTCGTCATGTATGGGACTCTGTTTCTGTTACCGAGTAACTAGATTACAGCAATACTCTACTAGTGCGGGTCCAGTTGTTGCTGATAACGTTTTTTGCAGTGGAAATCTGATTAGAAGGACGACCACACAACTAACCCGGTTGCCTGCCACGACTTCAGTATGCTAATCTAATACACAGCGTAGTCTAGACCTCGCGAGATTGGTCCTGTGAGAGGATCCCTAATGAACAGTCGGCACGTATTCTCTGTTCTCTTTACACATTTCCTGGCTTTGTATTAATAATAAAGTTACTTATTTCAAATGTCAGTAATAGTATCAAAAATGTTTACAGACTATGATATAACAGTATGCAACGTTAAAACTCTAGAACATATTGCTTTGACTCGTTAGTTAGAAATTGTTTATTAGTTATGAGTTCGAAAAGCATCATACTAATAAGCATCGATACGATAGCATCATACTTATTTCCGATGCTTTCAAAGCTGCATATTGTAAATTCTCTGGTATTTCTATCAATATATTACGCCCCTTCCAGTGTTTGGTAGCTGCTTAACTCAAGAGGCAAATGTCATTCTTGCACGGATACAGAACAGTGCGCTGAGGTTTGTTTATAATCTAAAAAAAATTTGACCACCATCTCACCTTATCGCAAAAGAGCAAATTTTACACTCTGTTCAAGAGATATTTGTAGGCTCCAAACTGTGACATTGGTGCATAAGGTTTTGGTAACTGGTGAACCCTCTTACCTGAGACGGAAACTAGTGGCGCGAGCGACTCTAAGAGAACGGCACACTCGACAGGACGACAAGCTGCAACTGCCGCGTGTGCGGTTTGGAGGCTACAAAAAGGTCCTTCTCGTACTTTGGACCCCAGGAGTTACAATGCCTTACCACCAGTTATAAAGACTTTGTCTGTTAAAACTTTCAAAAAGGAAGTTTAAAACTGTATAGGTACCTTAATGATGTATTGTTGTTTAAGTATGAATTTTCTATGTAAATTACCAGCACGCAATATTTGGGGTTGTCACAGTTTTAAAATACGAATTGTACTGTTATGAATTAGTTTGACGTGAGTCGATTTGTAAAACAGATTGTAAACTGAAATCCGCTCAAGAATAAAGGCCTTATTTTATTTTATTTATTTATGTACTAATGTACTTAATTTATATGGTGTGTGTGTGTGTGTGTGTGTGAGTGTGTGTGTGTGTGTGTGTGTGGTGTGTGTGTGTGTGTGTGTGTGTGTGTGTGGTGTGTGTGTGTGTGTGTGTGTGTGTGTGTGTGTGTGGTGTGTGTGTGTGTTGTTTGTGTGTGTGTGTGTGTACTTCTATGCACAGAAAATAGCCTGCTATTTTTCAAAATAAGGTTAAAATTTGAATTTACTGAAATATTCACAAGTAAACCTCGTTAATCCGGCATCGCTTTATGTGAATTACAACAGTTTCAGAGAGTTACTGTATTCACACACCAACTCCAATTCAGGGTACGAAATCTTAGCTCCACGCAACTCCTTGAACCAGTAGATTTTTTGATGTAGTCCAACTGTGCGGTATATGAGAACATAGTATTATTCCGAGAATCCGAGCCGACTTGCATCGTAAATTATCCTAGCATTGGTGGACTAGACACAGTAATATTTCTCTGAGAAAATAATTGAAAGTCAGCAGCTCTAGTTTTAGTGGAGCTCGACATGAGAGGTCACTGAAAGGTTTGACATACATATTGCATAGTTATATTTTTAGCTTTACACACTCAGTATTAGCTATCGAGATAAAAAGTCTGAAAGTCACAGTTTCAGCCAATGGTCGGTTTTATCTAAGTGGCTGACCCCAATAGAACTGTTAACAACGTTTCTGATGGTTATGTTTAAGTATGTCAAACAAAAGAAAGTATAAAGTGTAACTTACGGCATTGGTTATTAAACCAAATTTAAAACTGCTTGTATGACAGTTTTGAAAGATAAATGTATTTCCCAACCTTCCGTAAATTTCAGTGACATTTTTCTATAATTAGTAAAAGAATAGATCTATTAAAACATTATGAATTGCAAACCATGTTTTTCTATATAATACTTTTATAATTTATTAGTTTTTGGTCTTTACAACTATTTTATCCTTACTATTTATCATAATTGTTTATATTTTATACATTTTTTTCTGTAAACAATAACCGATGATGCCTTAACCAGCGACAGAAATTTTTTAATAAATTAAAATTGTAGAAGAGATGAAAATGTCTTTTATATTAGATTATAAAGTAGCCAAAACTAGTTAACCCTATCACTTGTTGCCTGATTCTCAATCAAAGAAAAAATTATTCTCTATAGTTTTGCTTCAAAACAAAACCACATTGGAGATACTACCAGCCACAAAAGCTATCAAAGGAATTATCACGCCTGTTATGTTTCATTCACGCATGGCTGGTGGATTTCAATTTTATTTTCCATTACGCCTTTTGTTCAAAAAACTTTTCTGTCACGTATTGGGTCGCTCCCACACATGATACTATTACAGGTGGAAACTCGAAAACCAATCTAACAGTTACATTGTGTACAATCCAAATCAATAAACGTCTCGCGTTCGATTACATTTCCAATCAAATTTCAATTTTACCACTAGATTTCCATTATTCACCGGAACCTGGATAATTTTTATTTATTTAAAAATGTGTTGGATTGATTTAAACAAAATCATCCATGAAAATATCTCGTTAGCACTGAAAATATAAATGGTAGTACAACTGGAACTCTTGATCTACATATTATAATATATAGCAAAGGATTAAAGTTACTAAAAGGAATATCTTCAGGTATATTATAATATGTAATATGATAACACGTACTAAATACTATAGTGAAATACAACAATTACTGTATAACGAAATATATAAAATGTTGGTTAAAAACAGCAAGGTTTAGATGTTTCATTTGTTGTTTTTATAACCGTTGTCGCCTCCTAATAGTCATAAATTACACCCGGGAGCAGTAAAGAAGACAGTTCGGGTCCAGCCAATAGTAGCGCGGTAGATCGTCGCTGTTGCCATATCGCCTCACTCCTGACATCAAACGCCGTTTTTTGTAATATTCTCATAATATTCGTCTTTTCTAGTTTTGAATTGAAAAATCTACTGGGCTTCTTTCACGAATTCTTCATTCGGCTAAACATGAAAAATCAAAAATAATAGGAAGTATGAACAATCATTATTATATATAATAAAATACACAGTATATAATAATATTTCAAGGCTTTAAGACATCATCGGAATATAGCTGGTGTTGTTTCGCATCATTTTCTATCAGAATAATATGAAATTTTTAATTTAAAACTAGTTTGAATGTATTATTTTATGTACTACTCTAGTCGGGCAATACAAGATGAAAAATATTTAAATAAGTGAAATAAAACACATGTTACGTGTAAGTTTAGATTGGAGGTATATAGTTAATATAAAAATGTTGATACAATAACATATTTTTACCCTTTAAGACTCCTTTTTTACAGCATCTGATTAAGAGCAGCTGTCATATTTTCTTCGGAGTGCTAATGCTAAAGATCGAGACCGTCATCGGGTCAAGCTCTGTGTCTGTCAGGCGGCAGGACAGTTTGGCAACGCAGTATATCTCTATTGGTTGAGGCTAAGTGGAGGTCACGCCCTCAACTGTCTTCTTTGCTGCATTTATAGGAATATCTGAAATTACCATGATGAAACCAGCGTTTCATTTTACACTACAATAAATAGTAATAAGCAGATATGTTAAAAATAACATAACATTAACAGTCAGGTGGGAATCCAAGCGTTTTTCCAGATTTAGTTGTTTGATATTTATCCGCTTTATCCATTACTACGATGAATTCGAAGTTGTAATTATTATCATAAATTATTATTGTATAGTTTTAATACATAATAAAAATCTTCCAAAACTACCAAGGCGTTAACTAAAAAACTGGTCAGTTTATACAATGTAGACGTTCTATTAACGTCCTTGTCATCATACTATCTTATAAAATGCTAACTGTTATACAAAGTCGTAATATTATTTACACATTCGTTTAAAAACATTTTCCGTCAGAATATTTTAAGAAACGTAGTCCGCCTAACTAACCACATTTCCAGACCATGTCAGCTGTAAGCTAGTCTGTGGTCAGCCCCAGATTAGCCAGTGAGTGGAGCCCTAACAATGTGAGCATTAATCTAGTCTTAAATTTAAATATTGATAGCGAACTAAATTCCAATTAGATTTTAGAGACTACGTGTAATTCATTATGATTACGTAACTTAATAATTGTAAACGGTAATAAGGTGGAATTGCTAAATCGAACACAGTCAATCTTCTGTTTCGGCTACCATTGTTTATTTAAATTTTGAAAACAGTCACACTACTGTAACCATAAACTTTTATATTGCACAACCACTTCGATTGAGTGAATTATTTTTAAATTCCTCTCAGTATATGTATTAGTATTAACCTACTTTTTTATTTTTATCACTGATAAAAATTTATTTCCTTGACCAGCAATAAATCAGTTACCATATTTGTATGCAATTGACCCCAAGAAGGAAATGTTCAATAAAACTCCTATCTAAATACCATATTTTCCACGACGCAAAAACACAAGTTGTTTTCTGCAGTTTTATTGAAAAGACAAAATATACCGGCGATTAAATTAGCAACCGCAAAAAGTATCAAAGGTATCACGTGTATATCAAATTGTATTTACTCCTGGATGGTAGGTTTTAATTTAGCTCCTCTACACCGTACAAGTCCTCACATCACGAGCTGGGTTGTTTGAACTGATACTTTCCAGGCGGAAACTTTAATTCCAATTACAGTTTTAGTTTGTTGAACTCTGAAAAATTGATTGCTTCCTTTGCTCTCATATACATTCAAAGTTGCTGTAAATTATCATTAATCTCCAGAAGATGTTGCACTATACAGGATGTAACAAAGCTTTACATTACACAAACGTTAGGATATCGTTCCATGGATCAAGAGGAGCTAAAAAGTAAATGTAACTAATAGTCTATATATTTCCGTTTACCATCTGTCTGTCTTTATTTGTTTCTTAGTTATTATTTTGTTATTCCAGAAAATATTTTAGATAAAATCACAAATTTGGTACAATTAATTTACTTGTAGTCTCAAAACAAAAGACAAATTAATATTATAATTATCGTATCACGTTTCAAGATGATGTATGGTTATGTTTATAAAGCGTAATAGTGTAAATAATAATAATAATATGTAAATTTCTAATGAATAACAAAATATGTCATGTCTAGTTACAAACATTTTGACAAATAAAACATAAGAAATCGGCCAATAAATATGAATGTAATCTTTTACCGTTGTAATTTATCGCAAAGTGTTTATTGCAGATATGTCTACGGCATCATAAACATATTTTACATTGTAGAGTATATTTTATGTATCATTAACATACATCATTACCATAAAGAAAGTGTGTGTAGAAAGTTTTTTTTATAGCCTATTAAGTAGGTATATCTAACATATTGAAAAATAAGCCTTTTTAGTTAAAGCTGATTCCAAAACGCACTAATCGACGACATTGAGCTGCTTCTTCCCTAAATTAATCATATTTAACTGGAACATTTCACTGTCAAGGCAAAAAGGTTAAACAACATGCATGTGCAGATTTTTCTACATTATTTTATAAATTGGCACGAGGCAATAAAATAAGAAAGAGAACCAAATGGAATAGTACCTAAAAGAGCTTTTTTCTATATCTGTATCTGAGAAAACATTATGGGAAAAAATAAATTTTTAAGTATTCTACAGCACTGAAATACGGCGCACGCATTTTTAAGTAGAATGTGAAAATATATTCTGCTATGCAAAATTTTAATTGGTTTCAATTTAAATTTTTATTATTAGATTTAATGGAAACAATATATTTACTAGTACACAGTAAATAAATAAAAATCTGCGCAAATTATACTAAACGAGTAAAGCCATTTGTCAAATTATGTCAAATATTTACTGAGTTGTTATACATTTCTTAAATAATCTTATTGTATTGGAGGGCACTATTTTTAAACGTGTTTCGAATAAAATCTAGATTAATCGTTTAGTATTGCTTGCAAAACGAAAACTGACCTTTGGAAATTCTAAAGGGATAATTTAGCTACATCCAATTCTATCCAAAACGTACTCAAATGGTTTGATTACAGTGTTACCAACTTTGTAACACCAATAAACTAAAAATTGAATCCATACGTGGATCGTACAAAGCTTACAGGGAAAATATGGCAGATTGGTACTTGGAGTAAAACACTATTTATAGCCAAGCCCAAAAAGCCCATTACAATAAACATAGGTCAACGCGCACAATGGACATCTGCCCGATGTGTCACCATTTCCCTTCAATATGTCAAGTTTACAGGTCCAATCTATCACTTTCATCCTTAATGTATCGTTCATCCTTTGCCACCCAGGACTAATTCGAGTGTAACCCACTGCAGTGTTTTACATGGAATACCTTATAATATAAAAGCTGTCATATATCTCCAAAAAACTTTAAGAAGTAAAATAAATAGATTTGATACTCATATTGATTTCATATGCATATATACACATGTATATGCATTATGTAACTTCCATAAAGAGTTATTAGGCTTTGCTCTCCTTGTGTAATGATGTGACCACTTATGTATTGTACACAACACAAAACTTGTAGTCTAAGAAATCTAATTTCAAAGTATAGATGTCAAAACAAGGGACTTTGGATTCATTACCCAACATTTCAAAATACATTCAAGCATACCTAGATCGTCCAGACATGAATTTTTTTAAACTTTAATTTATTTGCTTGAAAATTACAATTATAGAGCGGTCTAAGACGTGAGACTACGAATTTTTTAATAAAAGAGGATAAGGCGATCCCCCTTTTTTACCTTATTGTTCTCGTCCTCATGGAGAACTGACCTGTGTCAGGATCTTATCAAACAGAATAAGTAATATAGTCAATGCAGTACAAGGCCGATGGTACTGATAAAACAAAATGTCATGGTCACAGACAGCATTTGAACCTGCAGAGATAGAGTAGGTTCAATTCCTGCCTTTGACACTTGTTTTAGTACCATTGATTATATTGTATCAACTCTGCTCCTTATTATGTTTGATAAGATCCTAGTACAGCTCAGTGGTCCATGAGGACGGGTAGAATAAGGCTTGAAAGGGGATCGACATCTCCTTTACAGAAAGGTAAGTTATTTGATTGAAGTTCTTCAGTGGTAATAAAATATTTGAATCCTGAAGAAAACGCAATTTTTATGGAAATTTGCATCGTTTAGCGAAACGGGAAACCATTAACACTGATGAACTGAAAAATCTTGTTCCTTCGTGATCCTTCCGTATTAAAGATAAACTTTAAACTAGAGTTTGAATTCTAACAAACCTATGGACAATTTCCATCGATACGTGCCGTTATATAAGATACGACGTTTTATAAATTTAGTTGTTTTTCTCTGGTCAACTATTAAAATTCTTAAGTACATCGTTAATAAACAAGAGTATCATGACTGAAAATTCAAGGGAGTAAATATAAACACTCCGAAGTCAAGAGTTGCAAGGAAATCTTTTTTCCTCAAAAATGTTTTGGCAACTATTCTTAAGAAAAGTTAGAATACAAAAAATTAAAAGAAAACAAGGCCTCTTTTTGACAATTTTCAAATCTTCGTGTTTAAAATGCTTTTACTGTGATGGTAAATGCCCATTGGTCTCTTATGTTGTTTAGTAATAACATAGAAAAGATCATTGCGTAGCACACTGGAATGTATTGTATTAAAAAAGGTAACAGCTGTCAAAATAGATATATATTTTAGTACAAATACTGAAAGTATACTTTAAACACAAATAAACAAATTATTTCTTCGTTTGTATTAAACAGAGCAGGTCCATTTTCTTACGTAATCTTTAACAATAGTTATGAATATTAAATGTGTTTCTTTAACTTCAAAATGAGAATTCGAATGAAAAGTAAGCAAAGTGTTTTGCGATTGTAACAATTATAACCGATTGAATTCGCATTCTTTATAAACTTATTTGAACTCTAGGCTCTAACTGTGAAATGAAGCATTGTTATTTATTATGTGAATTTTTCCAAAACTATTGCACTGGTTCCATTTTTTATTCTCGCTATATTTAAACACATCAGTTCACAAACATGAAAATGATTGTACTTAACTTATGAAGTTTTAAAAACCTGTAATACATTTGAACTATAGTTTTAAAGGGAAAAATGAAACGCTTTATGTGTAAGATTTTTACAAAACTTATATTATTACAGATTACTTTCCTTTACTGTTTACTATTTTAATTTATTATAGTCTTGTAAACATATGTGTAAATAAAAATGTAAGTCTATTAAACATGTGCAGTGGGAAGAAAGTACTTTAAACACCAATATCAAACAATCATTGATGTAACCACTGTCAGGTTTTATTTATTTCCCAACGGATTACACCATTTTACAATAGATATATATATATATATATATATATATATTATATATATATATGTGTGTGTGTGTGTGTGTGTGTGTGTGTGTGTGTGTGTGTGAATATGTGAACAGATGGCATTATACAATGATTTGAAGCTCAGGCAAGCAATGTAGGTAATTGACTCAAAAATATGAATTGAGAAATGGTAATTACTAGATAGTGACTAGATGTAAAAGAGACAGGTACAGTTGTTGATAAATCACAGTGATACTGAACTACACCAGGATACAAAAATAAGTAGGTAACTAAATACGTTAATAAATATATAAAGATATATTCAGTGGAAGATACATCATGCACAGCAATAATGAAGCGATTAATCTGAAGTAATGCTACAAGTTACATACAAGTAAATAGATTGCTACTTGAAATTTCTAAATAGATTACAAAACTAGATTACACAATACGAACACGATACGATACGATGGTTTTGATGGTTTGTAGTTGGAAACATTGTGGGGTAGGGGTAGTGGTACTATTACAATGGTTTAATGGAAGGAAAGTAATTAAAAGAACAATATCATGCAATCATGGATGTAACCACTGTTTGGTTTTGTTGGTTTGTAGTTGGGAACATTGTGGGGTGGAAGTAGTGGTACTATTACAATGGTTTAATGGAAGGAAAGTAATTAAAACACCAATATCTAGTAATCATGGATGTAACCACTGTTTGGTTTTGTTGGTTTGTAGTCAGGAACATTGTGGGTTGGAAGTAGTGGTACTATTACAATGGTTTAATGGAAGGAAAGTAATTAAAACACCAATATCGAGTAATCATGGATGTAACCACTGTTTGGTTTTGTTGGTTTGTAGTCAGGAACATTGTGGGTTGGAAGTAGTGGTACTATTACAATGGTTTAATGGAAGGAAAGTAATTAAAACACCAATATCGAGTAATCATGGATGTAACCACTGTCTGGTTTTGTTGGTTTGTAGTTAGGAACATTGTGGGTTGGAAGTAGTGGTACTATTACAATGGTTTAATGGAAGGAAAGTAATTAAAAGAACAATATCATGCAATCATGGATGTAACCAATGTCTGGTTTTGTTGGTTTGTAGTTTGGGAACATTTTGGGGTGGGGGTAGTGGTACTATTACAATGGTGTAATGGAAAGAAAGTAATTAAAACACCAATATCAAGCAATCATGGATGTAACGAATGACTGGTTTTGTTGGTTTGTAGTTGTGGGGTGGAGGTAGTGGTACTATTACAATGTTGTAATGGAAAGAAAGTAATTAAAACACCAATATCAAGCAATCATGGATGTAACCAATGTCTGGTTTTGTTGGTTTGTAGCTGGGGACAATGTGGGAGGGGGTAGTGGTACTATTACAATGGGTTAATGTAAAGAAATTATTTAAAACACACCTATATCAAGCAATCGTTGATGTAACCAATGTCTGGTTTTGTTGGTTTGTAGTTGGGAACGTTGTGATGTGGGGGTAGCGGTACTATTACAATGGTGTAATGGAAAGAAAGTAATTAAAAGACCAGTATCAAACAATCATGGATGTAACCAATGTCTGGTTTTGTTGGTTTGTAGTCAGGAACATTGTGGGGTGGGGGTAGTGGTACTATTACAATGGTGTAATGGAAAGAAAGTAATTAAAACACCAATATCAAACAATCATGGATGTAACCAATGTCTGGTTTTGTTGGTTTGTATTTGGGAACATTGTGGGGTGGGGGTAGTGGTACTATTACAATGGTGTAATGGAAAGAAAGTAATTAAAAGACCTGTATCAAACAATCATGGATGTAACCAATGTCTGGTTTTGTTGGTTTGTAGTCAGGAACATTGTGGGGTGTGGGTATTGGTACTATTACAATGGTGTAATGGAAAGAAAGTAATTAAAACACCAATATCAAACAATAATGGATGTAACCAATGTCTGGTTTTGTTGGTTTGTATTTGGGAACATTGTGGGGTGGGGGTAGTGGTACTATTACAATGGTGTAATGGAAAGAAAGTAATTAAAACACCAACATCAAGCAATCATGGATGTAACCAATGTCTGGTTTTGTTGGTTTGTAGTTGGGAACGTTGTGATGTGGGGGTAGCGGTACTATTACAATGGTGTAATGGAAAGAAAGTAATTAAAACGCCAATATCAACCAATCATGGATGTAACCACTGTCTGGTTTTGTTGGTTTGTAGTTGGGAACATTGCGGGGGGTAAAGCTGGCATCGACAAACATAGCACAGACAACAAGACCAGTCTCGCTACAATCCTGTAGATGACGTATTTCAGCTTTTCATTGCTTTTATAATTCTTGTTCGTCCTTTATCGCAATTCACTTTTCTAATATAACTGCAAATTTCATCCTTTTTACGCTTGTTTTGCAAGTATGCAAATTACCATTCTAATTCTCTCCAGGTTTTAGTAATTTTTATGAGGCAAGACAAAAACATTATTACTGCAACTATTGTTAACTACTCACGTAAAAAAATATATTGTTCAGCCTCATAATTTCTTCATTAATATATTCTTTTCATTCGGATTATTAACAAGGTGAAACGGTATCCAGACTTCAGGAGACTTCACGTCTGCCCCAAACGAGTTAACGTTCTAGCCTTGAGAGCGACTTCCTAGAACTAGACACTATTCCTAATGATTTCTAATGGACCTAGGAAGACCATTTTCTTTTTAGATTTAGATGTGGATTTTAAAAAATGTTCACAAACTTCAAGTTATCTCGTTAACAATTATAAAGAGTGTATAAAGAGAGATAAATAGGCAGAAATCTGCTTTCCATATCGACTGATGGGAGAAACTTCGCTAAATGCTCACTCAGTTAAACTTCTTAGCGGTCAAGTTTAAATATATATATTTACGTTTTAAAGGCAGAAACTAAGATTTTACAATAATATAAAATATAAAATAAATTTATTTGAAATATTCCTTTGTAGATAAGTATAGACTAAGTTCACTTGCACACACAAAGCTATTAAAATTCAGGAAAACTGTGACAGGCATTTATTGATTTCCAGTTCGCAGACGGTATTCCCTCCAGTTCAAGGGCACTATATGCATTTTTAAGTAATAAACTTTAAATTAAACACTGTTGATCATTTCTGTTCCAAATTGAAACTCCTAGCTCTGACGCAAAGTTTGCTTAACATTGATATTATACTTTAAGGAATTGCAATAAAGTGAGTTAATAGAAACTTTTGAACTACCATACTCCGTTTATTACATTTTAATCAATACTCTTAGTCAACATAACTCAGTAAAAAGCTCTTTACTGTTTAGCTTACTGTGAATATGACATTGAATGTTAAGCTAAAATATTATGATATGTATGAAGGTAACCAGTCCAAGAAAGTAACTTTATTACATATGTGTTAATAAGTTACTGGTAAAAATTATATGATAACCTTCACAATATACTCTATTTACTAATTTGATTCATTCAGTCTTTCCTTATTGCCAACATGGTTGCCCATAAGGGCAATGCAATCAGCAACTGGCGGTATAGGCTTCGATAAACACTCTTCCGGAAAATATTTACCTCTGATTATAAACTAACCAGACCATTCTTTCTTTGACCCTACCATACTCGAGCCCTTCATAAAACATGCGATATCTTACTCACTACGTCCGCTTTGCTTTATGTTGCAACATGAAATATTTCGGAATCTCTATATGTTCAGCTAAACAAATTTCCTTGTGTTGCCCCTAGGTTTTACATCAGGCCAGACCAGGGTTTGAATCAGGCCTGTCAAGTAAAATAAAGTATTTTCTCGATCAGGCTAAATCATTATTTTGATCAGATCTGTTTTAGCAGTGAATTCAATTTCGTCAATTCTAGTTAGTTTTAACCACAATCTTTCAATCCCTAATTTAACCTGATTAGATATTTTTCATCGTTCAGTGACGCAAATAATCAGTAACACTACGTTCGAGATCAGTAATCTGGTCCCTTCCTCTGGTAACCTTCTTTGAATTACTCAATTTTTCTTTTACTTAACGATAGCAATGTCCGGAAAACCCGTCACAATCCTTCAACCGTAAAAAGCAAACTTCAAACAAATAACTGATTAGATAGACAGCTCGATATCCAAATTTTTCAAGTCCTGGTCAGAATCAATACCTTAGATCTCATCAGAATTCTTAACGGTCAAAAATCTATTATGACAGTAAAAGAATACAACGTGCAAAACAATGCAAACGTATTTTATACGAGAAACAAGACATAATATTATTCTAAAGCATTCATCTTTCTCATGTTGGAAAATTAATCAAATATAACGAAATCTATTTTGAAATCTATGGCCGAATATGAATTTAATCATGCTTACAAATGCTTAAAAGGTAAATAGGTATATAAAAAAACAAATATTATAAATTAATGTCAAGTAAAATTTATTCAATTGATAATATTAAAGTTATACACATTTTTCAGTATGTTAGCCTGTATAATGTGCTTGTTGTAAATTCTAACAAATCTACTTGCAAACTAAAAAATATAAACATATGTAAATTATCTCAGTACATACATTTTAACTATGTTTTGCATAATGTGAATTACAGTTTTCTTAATCACCTTAACTTGTGTTGTAAGGAATTTTCAGAAAGGATGGAGTGTCCTGAAACTCGAGATAGTTTATACGGGCACTTGACCTTCATTATTCAACAGTCCCTAAAACAAAACAAAATTCCATTTGATATACAATCTAATATTTATAACCACCTTAATGAATGATTGGTAACTTTTGTAATAAGAAAAAGGTTTATACCGTTGATACAAGACAATATTTACCTAATATCGATTTATGTTCAGTTTATTCCCGTTTGAAAGAATAACAATTATCAATTTGTTGTGTTTAGATTCAAGGTTCTGTCACTAAGGATCTTACAGTCCAGGATAGTCAAAGAGCCAAAGTCCATTTTGCATAGTACGATGCTTATCGACCTAGTTTGCTTAAACGACCTAGTTTTTACATAAAATCGATGGGTAATTGTCTTTAGAGTAATTAAATTGTCGTATATTGTTTTTAGGTTAACGGGAAGATTAAAAGTGTCAAACATCTTTCCATAAACCATATTTTTTAATATTTAAACACTTAAAACAATCGTTAGACAAATAAAAATTAGTTACATACCATCATTAAAAGATAAAGAGATTAAAAATTTAATTTTCAGATAAATACTCGGTCTTCCTATGTTTTGGATGACAATAAATCTTTATTTTTATTTCCAACGGTTGGTTTTTAAGTTTTTCAAAATAAAAATATATTATCAGAGAAAAATGTTCGTTATGGATATTGTTTGGTTTGCATAATGTCATTTACTGTATTTAATAGCCTCCTGTGTCAATCCAAAGCCAACACATAAACTGTTGATATCAGATATTGATTTACAGGGCAAATTCCTATATCGATTTCACAAAACCTTAAGTTGTGTACTAAAACCATACAAAGTGGCTTCCACCTCCTCGACTAATACATATAAAGCCAAATTTCATGTAGTTTTCACTGTACTTGATATGTTGTGAAAGAAAATCTGAAGCCCTAGCCTGCTATCACATTACCTCAAGTTAGGCGACGATGATTATTTTTTAATGTGTAAAAATGTTATACCCAAACTAGGATTCGAACCTGGGTTTACAATCTGAGACCAACCTATACTTTTAAGTTTATTATAGACGATAGATAACTTCAAAGGATAAATAAAAAAGCTTACACTACGTTTCGAGGATTGGAAACTATCCTCTTCATCAGGTATAAGACCTCTTAAGCCATAATGTTAGGAATGAACAAAATTTGTTCAATAATTTCAGAATTATATCTTATAGTGGATATGCGGTTATGAACTCGCCGGAGTTGTAATACACCTCTAACCAAAGCAACTCAAACATACATCTGAGGGACCAAAGTGACAGGACCAAGCATCAACTTTGTCACTGCTTAGTACGATCTCACTGAACATCGAACCAGTGAAATATCCCCCAATCCACTAAACAAGGGAAAGAGTTAAGATTTAGGTGTTCTTAAGGTTTTTTGACACGTGATGAACAAAATAAATTCTAATCCTACAAACATAATGATCAATTTGTTATAAAGCATAACTGGAGCAATTGTTAAAAATCATACTTTCTGCTACCAAGATCTTTCGTTTTTTTGCTTTTTATTTTAGTGGAATTGTAATTTAATCCTAGTAGTAAGTATTATTTTAGTTTAATACTGAGTTAAGGATATTAATCATTATAGTCTGACACTATTATTCCTACCACTAATCATTCAAATTTCCTTGCCTCTAAGTCTAAATTGAATTATATTTTGCAAGTTTAAATTTAGTTGTGTTTTAACTCTAAGGTGTAGTTTAACACCTCACTACGTGTCGTGTAACAGGCTTAATTGAGGTTTAATGAAAATTTATATTCATTTTATATAAATATTTATGTAGTATTTAAATTAATTGTAAAAATATATATATAAGTATATATCTCATTTTATTATTGACTGAAAAAATGCAGTTTATCATTAGGAAAAGAAATTTGTACATTCCTCTGATAAAAATAAAATGGAAAAATGTGTCAGTCTACTGAGTGATACGCTTCAACGACGCTCAGCCAAATGTCATGGTTGTACATGTACTATCGTATAACTAATCATTGTCTAGATAGAAATACATTTTCATGGACAATTTCAAGTGTAAAGATGAAATTATTCTCGAGATATATTGCTATGTAAACATTCACATTTTATTACTAATAATAAAATTCTACACACAGTCGTCATAAAATGTAGTTGTATGATTTGAGATAGTTAGGCTACATGTTGTAATAAGTCACAAGTTAAAATCTCTTTTGAGTGTATTTGGATGGTTTACCAATTTATTTATTATATTTTTTCTCGTTGCCATCATTGTTACCCATAAGACTATTGAAAACATATTCGCTAATACTCAGCAAAATTCCGTGATGCAACATGAAGCTGTCAGTTCATTTCCCACATATCGTGTAGACAGACAGACAGACAGAAATGAAATACTTCCAAACCAAAGGGTGATATGCTTCGCTAAAGCTGGACCAATAAGCGAGTAATAAACAAACCATTTTTATCGCTTATTGTTTGAACCGATCTTTTAGCTCTCTTAATTTACGTTCTGTCTAAGATTTTTAATTATCATTATGATAGTTTGCTTTTTTGTCCCGATAAAGAAAATATCAAACTTACGAACGGCTAAAAAGTTACTGAAGTCCAAAAGAGTCAGATGCGACCGATTAAATTCACTTCCTCACTAATTTGTTTACGGCTATCTACATTTGAGTTTATATTTTTCTTATATTATACTATATTTTAGTTTACAGCTTTGTTCATCAAGGTATGTTTTAGAACACTGTTTAACCATTCCTTTCAATGCATTAGATGGTTTATTCGCCACTGGTTCAATCTAAAATAACAATTTTATAGTAACTTTGGTCTGCATCTGCTTAACACTACTGATCAAGCACTGGATAAGTATTCAATATTTTCTAAACTTTAAATGTAAACAATGTTTCTGCCTCTTTGGTCAACTTCAGCTGAAAGTGTCAACAGATTTTAGGTCAGTTAACTTTGGATTTTATGTTAAAAGTTGAAAATTATAATTATGTTTCAGAATTATTAAATATTCCAAACAGTTTTTGCAATCTGTCTCACCTTAAAAAAACCTTCCTTGGACTTCTACAAATATTTCAACATTAGCAAAATCGGTCCAGCCATTTTCGAGTTTAAGTAGACAAACAAACATTATTTCTTCATTTTATATATAGAGATTAATTTCTCTAATAACATTTTTGTGGCCAATTTTTGTATTTATTATAAGTTTTAGTAGATTGCATTATAATTTCATATAATAATTAAGTTTTTAAAACTGAGTGACTTTATAATGTATCAAATCCGATGTTTTCAAATAGGTTACTCCTGTGTATGGTTTTTTTCAATATCTCTTGTTACAACACTTATGTAAATATAAAAATGCACAAAAAAACTGTTTCACTTCCAAAATGTATTATATGATTATCAAATAGAACATATGAAAGTATGTAATGCACTTATTGCAAGTTATTCAAGGAAGTAGAATAATGTATGAAAAACATTAAAAACGTATATTCAATTAGTTTACAGTGGTTAAGTTGATAGTACAATTTATTCAAACACATTTAATACCCTTTGTACTGTGTCTACTGCCAGTACAAGGACCCTTTATACTGCGTACGAAATATTGCAGTATAAAGGGGCTGGATAACCCCGGTTTGATGTAGCTGGACATTTTATATTGATTAATGATTGGGATTAACTGGGCCAGCTAAAGATGTCATTGAAATTTATTTTTTATACCATAAAGTCAATCTATTTTATAACTTTTAAACTGCAAAAGTATGTTTTTCATAAATACAAAGATCACATTGTAGTTAGTTTTACTATCTAGTTTACACATTTTTCTGGCAGTATAAATAATCCCAAGGTCAAAGGCAGCTTGTGAACCGATAGTTACAATAGTTACTGGCAGTTATGATGTACATGTAGCCTGTCAGTTACCGCATTTTTTATGCTTATCTTCATATAGATATACATACACTCCGGGTTTGGTCCCCAGCTGCAGGGTCCCCACGGTGATCCTCTGAACCCTCAGGACTACCTACGTCCCAAGAGAAGGTCCACGCACATTCATGGATTGTCTCGGTTTACAACATGAATGTCAACAGGCGACCCATATAATGTTATGTCCATGATTATATTAATTATAATAATTGAATATTGTCTATACATTTTTTACGTCGCAATCAAATTGAGAACATAAGATCCACTGTTAGGGTAACAATTTATTTATTAAGCCCTCGTTTAAAACACATTGGAAATTTCATAGCTACATGATAATATGATATTTTTATGATTTCATATATTTTATAAGAAGAAGTACAACTGCCTTTGAGAAGTGAAAATTTGTAAAAGAAGAAATTTAGGAACAACATTGTAAAAGAAATTATAATAATAAAAGCTACTAAGCTTTGAAAACTTGGAATAAACAGTGTTGTATCTTTAAATCTTAATTAAAGATCAATTTTAACAGCTACTATTCCATAATTTTGCGAAATATTAGCGTACAAGTAACCAATATAAGTTGTTGCCTTTTGTAGTGTAGTATTTATGGCCTAATGTAATTCAGCATCCAAGAGTATTCGATAGCTCGTTGATGAAATGGTTCTTATCTTTTATAAGTAGTCGTCCTATCCAGAAGTTGCAGCTAAGCGTCAGCGTACATTGATATTCTTTCAGTGGGAGAATCGTTGGATAGGATGAGTTTCCAATGCGTGTGCTTAAGGAATTTCAAATAGATACAATGTTAATAAATTAAATTCTTAGTTTTATACTATTTTCATCAAGCCTCATATTTTATAATATTAAATTATATAATAAAATATATCTGTTGCATCTTTGTAGAGTAAGTAAATGATTTGTAACTGAGCATCTAAGGTGTAGCTACTAGAATACGTAAACGCCTCTATTCCATTTAATCTCAAAATATTTTGGACAATTCCAACAATTAAAAATTAAACTGATACTTTAAAATACAATCCATTTGCTTTCAAGATAATTTATTTTTTTCAATCCCATTTAAATGTGGCTTTTCATTAAAATTTTCTCATACATAAAGTAGCACAATTTCATTATAAATCAGCAGGATTCTGTTGTATGAACACTTTTTTGTACAAATCCTTCTAGAGAAATTATATTTTCAATAATTATTTACACAAAATTTATATTAATTATTAGTTACGATTCAATTATTTACTTTGTGTTCAATCGAGTAATAGGTATTATGTTAAGCACAATATTTAACGTAAAATGACGAGCTTATTAAGGTCAATGTTTCTGCAACTTTAAATACAACATTGCAGCTATATTTTTGAATCATTAAAAGTTAACCTATGCATTTTATTAGAACGTAGAAGTGTATTTGATAGAAACACTTTGCAATCAAAGGTATCAATACAGCGTAAAGCATTTTATCCCTCTGGAATTTATTAACTTGACAAAGAACCTTCAGTTAGGTGGAAACTTTATATTGCTCTGTACAAACAAAGCTAAAACGAAATAGAATAGCTCGCTCGAGGGTTTCCCCAATGATTGGCAAATGGCACTGCTTTATAGAAACTCGATTTAGACAGCATAACTGTTCTGATAGCAGACATGCATTTCTATTCCATCATGTACTAATTTCTTTTTATCATACTGTAACAAACAACAGCTGTAAACTTGACTCTATGGCTATGTAATATTACTGTTTGATAAAACATTTACAGCAAATAAACTCTGTAATTATGAAATAATATCAATACAGGAAATCTAATTCTTTTATTTAAAGCTAAATTTAATGCGCTTTCTTAATAGAAATTAGTTTATTGTTAATGCTTTTTGGAAAATCGGGTGCTTTCTGATTGAACGGAATCCACTCATACAGTACACTGTGGGCTGTTTCAACCAAGGAATTCAACCAAAAATCTGAGTTTGCTCAACATGTTAGTTAATGTCATTTTCTGCATGAATTCTACAGAATGAGACTCCTTGTACGTCAAAATCTGGAGAGAAATAGATCTAACTAGACTATAAATCATAATTCTAAACATAATCTTGCTAGACGAAAAGGTACAATGATCCCTTTGGTTGGCGTGTCGGGACATTGAATATCCTTACCTTCAAACTGTAACGATTTTAAGCCATAAAATAAACTTTTATAGTTACTTCCTCCGAATTTCCTTAATTGGTTCTCTTGATACTCAAAATCCAAACAAAAGAAATGTACGATTTCAACACGTATTTCTCAAGGTGTAGAAATATGTGTCCACGTGGGACGTAGCTCGTGTTATTCAGGAACTAAATGCGAAACAGACATGTGATGCCAATGGCATGTCAGTTTGGCTACTCAAATGTTACTTCAGGTTATATACTGAGACCATTCACAAAATTAATTCATTTTTCTTTTGAAACAGGAAATTTTCTATCTCCACTGAAAACAGCTAGAATCATTCCGATCTTCAACAAGAACGTCCTTGCCTCACGAGCAATTATCACCAGATTTAAATTCTTCCAGTGTTCAGCAACATTTTTCAAAATTTTTTCTGTGAAAAGTTGAAATTTTTCTAGAAAAGAACGAAATTCTGGCCTTCTGGGCGATCTGTCAATAGGTTGAAAAGGCGAGAACATGTACTAAGTATATTCCTCGACCTTTCTAAAGCATTTGACTCTGTGCATCGTGACACACTGTGTTAACACCTGTTGGAGAAATGTCACATCCGCGGACTCCCACGCCTATGGCTCACTTATTACCTGAAAGATCAAGACCAGTTCGTGGAGATGTCAATATTGTCTTAAACAAGATTCAGATAGCTCATGGTATCTCCCAGGGCTCTATTCTTGGGCCTGTTTTTTCCTGATTTACGTCTGCAGATTGAATTCTGTAATCCAACACGGATATCTGATCCAATATGTTGAAGACACTACATTCTGTTTTCAAAGCAAATCACCAAAACATTTCGAAATCATAGCATTTATGGAACTAAAACCGTGCATTCAATATTTCACTGAACTGAATTTGATAACAAACTAGTCAAAGTCAAGTGTCGTAAGCTTTTGCCTTCGACAAAACGAACATGCAGAAAAGCCAGCTGTCTTCCTGGATAATGTTCTTCTGAAAGAAAATAACTCCATAAAGTGTCTAGGGATGTTTCTTGATAGAGGATTGATCTAGAACGATCATTTTGAGAGCAAATATTATGTTCGCGCAAAAATGTTAAAACATTGCCTACTAAGGCTTCATCTATTCTCATTTTGCGTTTGGAGTGAGATCAAAGAGAAGTTGTGCTTAAGTAAAATAAATTGTGCCTTCAGACTTCAAAATTCTTATTCAGAATTCAGTAAAGGTTATTGGCAATCTGAATTACAGAAATTTGTGCAAGGGAACTTTCGGGGAGTTGAGATTTTATATTTTTCCTTGCCTGTATATGTATGAGGACGATCATGTACTGCAGAGCAGGGTGCGCCCTGATACGTTGCGGGGGTGTTCACCATTACGTCACTACAGACAGGAACAACTTTAGAACAGTTCAGATTTCCGTTGTCTCAACATTTTACCGCAACAAGATGGTGTCAGATTAATCAACAATATCACGGAAGGTATAACAAACTTCGAAAACCCAAATCAGTTTAAAACTCGTCTCAAACACCTGTTGGTTTCAAAATCGTTTTACTCCGTTGATGAGTTCATGATGAGCCGCTGGGATATATGATATACGGAAAAACTGGATCTGAGGTCAGTATAAATGTGTTCAAGCGAATCCACATATTACAATAAGTTTGTAAGTGGATGTTCATGTTAAAGTTAACAAACTGAACATAAAATGTAGTTTTGTGAAAATAATGTTATAAAGAGATTATTGTTACTATTTAAAGTATTGACGTTGTGCTTAATTTAAAAAAAAACACCCTAAAAGACAATTGTTTGAATATGAGTTTTAAGAAATCACAGACATTACGTACTTCGAATTGTAATTATAATGACGCTTGCATTAAATCAAACATTTTCTAGCTGTAATACAATTAGCTATAATAAATACTAAAGTCTTATTAAAAAGCTAAACACTTAAACAAAATTTTTAACTGTATATGCAAATTCTCTAACAAATAGGAACTACTTATTAGCATTGGTGCGAGCAATCAACATTTTTTTGGATTGTTTGTTTACGGTTTGTTATTGACGATGGAAGACTTAAAAGTATAATAGGATTTCGGACATTTGCCATCGTTATAGGTTATAAGTTTCGTATTAGATTGAATTATTTAAAGTTTAATTTGAGTAGACCATAAAAGACGAGTTTAATTTGAAGCGAGTTTCATAATCCCCTTTTTTTAAATAGACTATATATATATATATATATATATATATATATATATATATATATATATATTGCCTATTTAAAGGTATATCAAAACCCAATACTAGTTACGTGTTTCAATCATTTTATTTCAATTAAGCACCTTTTCTCTATTTCTATTGAATAAACTAGGTTGTCAAGACTAAAATAACGTATTAATCAATTTATTAAATGTAATGTGCAAATCCTACACCACACCAGAGTTGTATCACAGTCTCTCAGATAATGTCATCAGCTGATTGGACACTGCAGGGTTGAGAGGTCACTGATGATTAGAACATGAGTGTACATCTGACCTTTGACATTCAGGCCTTGACCAAATATATTACTTAACGTCGGGGAATAATGTTGCTCCCAATATGTTAAGCTTGTAAAACGTGACGAACCTATCCAAGCACAGATAAGTAAAAATGGGATATAGGAATAGTTTTAAATTAGGAAAATAGTTTATTCACAAATTATTTCTATAGTTATGAATGAATCTGATATATAACAATTAATCGATAAATGTATTGCTAACCGCTGATCACAAGAATGGCTGGAACGATTCGGGTAAATTTGTTTTTTAATATATTCGTTGAAGTCCGAAGAAGGTTCATTAGGACAGAAAAGTTAGAAATGTTTCTCAGAATATTTAAGGAATCGGGAAAATAATTCATACGACACGAAATCCACAATAAACTGACACTTAAGAGCAGTAAACACTTTCAGCTGAAGTTCATAAGGAGGCAGAATCATCTGTTTACATTTATATTTGATAAAATATTAGAAATACAGTGTATAATCCACATCGCAAAGACGGAATTACTATCTAATTCTTACTATATATTGTATTAGTGACGAATGAACCAGCTAAAACATTGGCAACAATATTTAAATGCTGGTATAAATCCACCATAATGATTAAAGGAATGCCTAAAAATGGGCCTTCTGTCTTACATACAAGAACGACCTTTAAAGTTGAGAGGATATTAAAGAGACACAGTAATAACACTGCACTAAACCAGCTCAAAATTGAAGCACTGTTTGAGCTTAGTGAAGAATTACATTACCCAATTTGTAACGTCTGGAGTCTTCGGAAACTCTTTTATTTCGTTTTGGGGCAGTTTACTAAGGGAAAACAAGGCGTTTAATATCCACATCAGTGAGTAGAACATTATACAAAGGAAACATAAAAATACGAGAAAAAACGGCCATAGTGGTTCAAACTGGAGAACTAAACATAAAATCTAGGAAAGCCTTTGATATAATCGGGAGAGGAAAATAAATTCAACAAGGAAGACAGCGTCAAATTATTGAAACTCTGGCATCCTGAAATAAAGATAATATATCGATCATAGTTTTCTATGTCATTGTTTCTTTGAAACTTCACCCAATCGCGATTAAGCACAGGCCCTTTCAACTTGGAGTCAAAAACTCATTATTATCGGCTGTTTAAGTTTTAACATCTGTTGGATAAGAATTTTCTGCACAAGACCGAGATAAGGATGACAATATGAATTCGGCATGGTCTTTAAAATACATTTACAATGCTACAAAAATACAAAATCATTAACACACACTAATCCCTAATAGAGGTAATATATTAATAATGTGAAACTGTAGTATTTATTATTTTATATTGTTATATAAGAAGTTACTAGTAGTAAAACATCGAAAAAGTTTTCGCTTAGGAAAAATCCACTCTTTCATTGCAATAATGAATTTACTTTACAAATAATAATAAGGTGTAGTATTACAGTCAGTGTGTTGTGAAACTGATTAAAAAACATCGGCATCAAAAAAACACTTACCATAAATGGGTAATTGATTGAATACTTCCTCTCCAAGATATGAAACAAGACTATGAAGTACGAGTATTATAGTAATCTTGTGGGCGGTATGACGCAAATCTCCCTAAGGGTCAAGACGTAATCCGCTTACAGCCTTGCGTCCCTCGTCACTTGAAATTTCGGGCACTCATTATTAGTTAGTTACCACTCATTAAGAACTTTAAAAATATCTCGAACATATAAAAAGCAAGAGTCATTTGCTGATAAGATGACTTATTAAATAAGTATTCTTCCACTTTCATAAGAGGAGATATGATTTTTAATTTGATCAAATTTCAATTCGTTGACTTTGCTTTTTTATTTATATTTTAGTTGACCATTTTTCACTTTTTGTGTGTACAAATCCAATACAGTTAATCTTTACAACAAAAGTTCCTGCCGTTTAAACTTTAACTATCACAAATCTCTGAATCGGGACCAATTCTTCTTTAAATTTTAAGTTATCAGTTTAAAATTCAATGTCAACGTTCCCCATAAACTGTTTCAGCTATAACTATACGTTCAAAATATTAATTAATTTCATCTCTCAAACATCTATTACGAGATTAAAATTCGCCCAGACCATACCCCAAAAAATTATATTATCCATTTTTAAAATTAAATCACCTAAAGCCATTTTCTCCTGATGATTTATCGCTTCTCTGTGAAATTATATGGACAGCTTACAATTTAAACATAAATTAAATTTGAAGATAATAAATATTTCCAATATGCTAGTTAGATAGTTCACATCACATAACGATGTAATCACGTGACGTTTATACAAAATAGTGAAATTTTTATTTTGATACTTCGGGCCATTTTATACTATTTTAGTTACATTTTTACCTAATCCTCCCTCATCCGATGTCTTAGCTAGCTGAGATGTTCAAACCAGTATCGACGAACGACACTTCACCTATTTCTAGTAAAAATCAAGGTAATGGCCTTGTCTCAAATTTTTACAGGATTTACCGACTTTTTACTTCGAACACATCTTTACGTAGTACAAATAGATTAAAACACAAGGGTTTTACGATTATATTAACTAAAACACATATAACATCTGAAAGAAAAAAATATTGTGATATAGATTTATTTTGATAACATTATAGAATAATTCTGTAATATTTTTCAAATGTAATAACGATAATGTTATATGAGCCTGAAATCATAAGGTACATTTTTACAAGCGTTCACTGTATGCAGCCTGATGTGTGTCTAAATAGGAACACAAAGGGACCATCTAAAGTAACTTCAGCAGAAGCAAGGTGAAGCACATTAAAGTAAACCAACTTTTTTTAAATTTATATACAGTATACATAAACTATATGTATGCTATTTTAAAAAACCATTGATTGAAACTCTGATGGTACCACTCGGCGAAAAACACACACAATTATCACAAAATAATCACACAGGCAATTTGCTTACTGACTGAGGTTAAATCACTATCTGTTATATTTACTAATTGCAGGTTGTATTACTAATTGACCTCGGTAGAGATGTTTATCATAGTAGTCAGTCAGTAATACAAACCTGCAGTTACAAGTCTAACAGTCTGTCTGTGAGGTGTCCCTTTGTCGGCGGCATTTATCCGGTTTTCATAAATATTTTATGTGGTTTTTTTCATATTTTTATTATTTAAACAAAAATGTATCGCTGCTTTGAACGCATCAGAGTTTTGTTGAAGTGTATTTCTGTTGGTATAATATTTTATTCATCTTGGGGGCACAAAGGCCAACTCAACTATGTCACTGTAAAAATTGTGTAGGACTGAATGTGAATGTAAACGGCCGAAAGTTGAGGTGGAGAAGAAGGTTAAAAAAACTTGTTATATATTTTTTATCAGGGCAAAAGAGCAGAAACTGAACATTTAACTTAATTTTTTCAACACATCAATGAATCTTACATGGGAAAATCCTGAAATAAGTACAAATAAACACTATATTAACTATTCATTTCTTAAACCATGGACACCGAATTAAAAGTATCCTATATATTTTCTGCTAATTTTGATACAAATATAATATAATCTGATCATTTTAAGTGTTACTCATACTAAACTGAGTTTGAAAGCTATTTTGTGATACATTCAATTAAAGTCTTTCCATTTGTCACAGTTGAGCATTCAGCTTTAAATTTTAAGATGAGAGTTGAACTGCTCCTTCACTTTACGAGGGTTGATTGGCCAATAAAGAAAATCTTATTCGCAATAAATTACTTTATTTGCAAAATATTCTTACAGCTTATTCACGTATAAGACAAAACAAAATACGTAAAAACCACATTTTTTTTTTAGAAATGTTGAAAAATAAGTTGTGTGAACTTCGTGTTGAATATTCATAAGCCCGATATTTACAAATAAATCCAAGTAAAATATCGATTTTACCGATAGTCAACTAGTACTTATTACAAAAACTCTATATTTGTTCTTACTTAACCAGCACAATAGGCTGTGCACCATGAACAGAAAGAATGACACCAATACAATTACATAATAAATTAACGTATTGTGTATACCATTTTAAATAATAGTTTACTAATATTTAATCTAAATTACTGAAAGCCAAATATATATGAGCCAAATATATTTTGTCATTGTTAACGTTTTTAGTTTTGTAAGGTCCCGAGGTACGCCGCAACTCTTGTTACGTGACTGACTTCACTGATATTTTTAAGCAAAATTGTAAGTAGATACATGTGTCACTATATCATACAATTGTTCTCAGTATGCTTAAAAAATTATTGACTGTGAGATTTCTTGTTTCCATCATGGTTACCCTTTAAAACAAATGTATAAAGGTTCACTAACGTTCAGCCAAACCAATCCCACAAAGTGACATGCACCTCTATCGAAACTCGATATTCCCTACATTTATATGTAATTTCATGCAAAATTTGAAATCTTTGCTTCGTGTATAATATAACGAAATATGTAGTAAGTTGTATTACACTACAGAATTCAGCTATGTCTGTGAAACGACGGCAAGCACTTCAAATGCCATTTTATGAGAAACTATTAGTCAAATTGTTAAGAGAAACACACTTTATTTCATCTACAAACCCAATTTATGCCCACATGTTCCAAATTTAATGGGTTAATTTAAATTACCAACATCAAAAACACATCGAAACTATAGTAGGCTATTTCCGGATTATATTTCGATTATAATTAATCAACTTAATATAATTATTGATAATGTTCATCATTTAAATGCTGCAAGAATGAGCGTATAACTAGTTGTCGTGTACTCAAATCACAAAACTAATCAGTAAATGACGGTAAAGTAAAATTGATGTGAAGTGAATGAATGGGATATTAACCTAGGTACACTATTCAGAGATTTTTATAACAACTCTATGAATACTTGATGATTGCGGTACTTACACTGATTACAATCTCTCGATGAATGTTGAATGCTATGGCTGGCTCAATAACTGCCAAGGGTATAATCTGTTGCGATCTAATATTCTGTGTTTATTTCAAGTTTGTAAAAATGATTTTTATGTTATAGATATATACTTACATTAGCAATGTTTTACTATATTACAACCACTTTTAAAAGCACTAGTCACAATAATGATGTATATGTCCAATTTAAAAAGAAATATATCTATCTAACTGTAGATAATAGTAATAAATTACAAAAAAATTTAATTTGTATTATTTTTACAAATTGTGTGGTATTATTTCCAAATAGATTTTTTATAAGACGTATCAAGTATAATATTGCTTTAATACGAGTTATTTGCTCGTACATCAGTTAAAATCTCCTTACATTCGCGTCTCAAAAAAATTAGCCAATACTAAAATTGTTTAGAAATTGTCATCTATGTTTTAGTAATAATACCGTGTCGAAATACTTCTAACACGTTTAAATAACTGAAACTGTTGAAATTTTCATTAATACATATCCGCTTTTATAGGTGATTTCAAGGGGTAAGCTATAACGTGATTGGAAGAACTCAAATAATCAAATAAGTTTAGTAATAAAAACATTGGTTGCCTGAAAGCAAACTGTGATAACAATCATATTTATAACAATTTGGTTGAAATGGTTTTTGACTCCTTACGTTTTAGCGAATCACGACGGAGCTCCATTACCTTCGACGTAACTGTATAAGCGGATATGTATTAGTGGTCGTTTCACTTTGCCATACGTTGATTAAAGGATGTTCACCACAACGAGATGAAAATATTTCAAGAATTTTATATTGTTGAGAAATGATTCGACATGGTATATATAAACCGAACACTTAGATATTAGTTATTAGTTATTATTAGTAGTTTAATTCGGATCATTAAGATTGAAAAACAATTAAAACAAAATTAAACTAATAAGCTTTAACATTTCTTAAGTTACACGATGGCTATATTCATAACATATACCTTTTAATTAAATCTACAACAATATTAATATACATTTATTCATTTATTAAATTATTATTTGATACGAATGCATATAATAAAAATTATTCTGACATAAATATGCCACTAAAATATTTACAAAATACATTGTATTAAATTACAATCAAATAGACTTGTTTCATTAGTTAATTTTTAATTACATATTGTTTTAATGCTATGATTAACCATGTACTAACTTTCCAACTTTCATTATTCAAGTTATTAACCGAAATTAATGCAATGTATGCCAACCGATATAAGGAGATTTGACCCTCAAAATATTTTAAAGATATAAACTTCTGTTTTTATTATATTTTAAGATATAAAGATGTTTTTTAACATTATGATGTACACAGTTAATTTATTTTTGTAAATTGACATTAGTTTTATAAAAGTACAATACACTTCAAAACATTCATTTTTGCAATATTTGGTCTACCAATTAGTTTTTAAAATATAGTAATTAAAATACAGTAACTAAGTTCACTCTTAGAGTTATATTTCTATTTGTGCTCTCTTTGAGTTTAAAATTGTCAGTTAATTACAGGTAACTTTACTTGTCGCCCAACTGAGTTACACAGATATAATAAATTCTTTGACGTCGCGAGTCAGGTGATTTAGAGTGAGATGATTTTCTTCTAATGCATATTTTACATTTTATATTACAACTCGAGTGTTAAAATTACTCTAATAGAGAGATGTATTACATAAAGATTTTATCAAGAATCTTACTACAGAAGCAGAGAGTGGACACCTAGTCCATCGTGAAGCATATTAGCATTGAAAGCAGAGATTAGTCACCTACTCTATCTTCAAGTATTAGTGTGGAAATAGTCAATTGACCTACCGGTAAAGCTCAGACAAACTAAGGAGCCAGACACCAAAACAGTATTAGTTGTGTTAAGTATTATAGTGTATTACTTTTTAATTCTTAAATATCTATCAATCAAAGTTTCGTTAATTACTGTCATTTAGAATCTACTACCGCTAATCAAAATATGCCTATATTCAATTTCAGGCAAATTAGATTACATAAACTAAGTTTAACCAATTATAAAAGCTACCCCTAAATAATTTGATATTACAGAATACAAAGCAAGTCGCGGCATAATTACAAGTCCGGCCACGTTTCTCACAACACCAGCGCCAGGTGTGGCAATAAACTGGCTCTTTCTATTCCACCTTCGCTCCAGATCTACATAGCTACTGTTTACACGGAATAGCTTTACTCATCTACCTAATGAAATCAAATATTTCTGGAGGGCGTTTTTGTTCAGACAGAAGTATCTGCATTAATGTATCAATCAAATTTTGAGATTCTTTACCCGTTACCTGATAGTTAATATTATAGATTTGATTTTGTTTGGAATATTTCCCATACATTGAAAATATACTGTCGCATTTAAAATCTCTTCAAAATATATCTGCCATAACCTTGAACATTGAAAGTTTTATTTAAAATCTAAACATAATTATTTGGTGGTAAACTCAAAATTCAATTGAATCAACCCTCCCTACCATAGCTACGTGATGTGTAAAAAACTCGGTTGCTCCACCGTGCTTAGAAAACGTGTCTATCACATCTTAGTGCACTCAATTGTGTATCTGATGAGACAATGAGACTACCACTTCACCTATTTGTAGGTGTCTCTAATGTCGAGGCGATGTAAATGTTTCGTTTTACAATTTTTCGTCGTCGACTTTCTTAGGTCTCTTCAGACGAACATGACTCTAGTTTCCAGGAGCCAAGTCTGGGCAGCGTCAGATACCAGACGCTGCAATAAAAGGAAGGTCAACTGGAGCTAAACTCAAATTTCTATTACAGTCAAGTTGAGCTTATTGCTCCGCAGCTTGGTTATAACTTCAAGGTCTATAAAATAATGATGAGTATACCTCTGTTATCAATACTTTATAAGTAAAGTCTAATGGGTTTTAAATTTCTAGTAAAATTTTGTCAAGTTAGGAAAATCATCCATTGCTCTAGTAAGCGTATGAAACAAATTTTACAAATCCTAACATTAATGTAAATCTACATGATGTGGCCCATATCATGTTGCTTTCAAAGTATATAAACATCTACTGTTATTGTTGACTCATGATAATATTAAAAATAATGTGAAAAAAGTTCTTTAAAATATTGCATGCATGTACAAATGGCACCTTGCTACATTATTCAAATAGTATGGAATTTTTAAAGGATGCTGTTTGTAATCTAGCCTACCATAATTCAAAAGTAATTAGCTTGTACTACTAAGCTTTTATTTTTGTTACATCCACAGTTGTTTAATCAAAGTTGCAGGCTCAAGAAATGTTCTTTAAGGATTGGAATATCTGTCACGGCCAATGAAGTAATATGACACAACTGTTTCCGCCGCTCTGGGTTAAGCCAATGTCGCACACCTCCCCTCCTCCCACCAACACTAGTATAACCACTTCACACGTAGTTTAATTAGCAGAGAACTCGGGTACTACGGCCATTGTCTGTCAGCAACTACGAGTATTCCTAGGGCACCACTTCATTAAAGATAACAATTTATTTTCATAATGAGTTTATTGTTTTACAATTGGTTGTTGACGAGATATTGTCTCAATATATAATGAGTTGATACAGTTTATGTTATTGAGATTATCTGTTGTGTCCTTGTATGTATTTTATATTATCCTTTCATGCATAGCTTTTTTTTGCCAAGAACAAAGGTTCGAATCATACTATTGACAAAACATTGATAGATTGACATTGACAGTGCTAGATATCCTATTTTTATCCGAATAAATCACTTTTAACAAAATTGTTTATTCTCAATAACACAGTGTATTAATTTAATAAAAAATATATTTTTAATGTTATAAACTTTATCTAACTCTATGTCTAGTGAATATGTTTGCCAAATTCCAAAATTGTTGACTTTGTTACCCATTTTTAATACTGTGTTGATAAAAAAATCGTCTCGATCGCTTAGTATCCAACATAAGTATAAATAAAGAGAAACGACTTCTTCATCGTAGATAACAAAATAAAGCCTTAACTTTTTTGCTGTATTCTTTCGTTTTCCGTCTTCGAAATTTCATACTTTACTTCATATAAAACGAATGGAAGAGTTGATTCTTCGCCTATTTTATGTCATGGGTGTAGGGTTATATTCCATGGGTTAAAAGCAAATGTAATGAAGTGAAAAAGTAATGAATGTCTTATTTTACCAGGTGAAGTTAGGATTAAGATAGTACTCAATCTGGGGACCAACGGCTAAAGTGACTTCTGAACCACCACCAACGGCCAGGCATGTGGGACCCATCCAAGCTGCAGCCACGGTCGGCGTTGCTTGATTCTATTATCTTGCGATAACCGCCGTACCCGCTACACTGCGCCATTGCTACACGTGATTGATGGCGCTTAGTACTATTTAATTTTAATGTCTTGATAATAAAGTTTTAATATGGTGGTTGCTCATATTTATTAAATTGTGCAACATACATTTTTATTCCACGCGTTGTTTGGATTTATGAATGGTATAGTTTAAAGATTATGGGTGTTCATTAGCATCCTATTATGTTGTATCTGATAGTAGTGCCCCAGTAGCTATTTCGGTAGTGCAGCAGGGACAAAGATTAATGTATGTAATTTACCCCCCCCCCCCCTCTTTGAGGTAGACTAACAATAACTAACAATTTTCTATCATGGAAATACAGTTTAGCCAACCTGTAACACATCACCCATAGCTGACTCCTTAAAACAATAACTTGTATCAAATAGCTATAAACAGAACTAATCTAATTTCAACCCATTATTTTATAATAGTAGATAACATGAAATCTATCTTAGATCGTAAAAATTAATAGAATTTAACGCAGTTTTAAAAAATTCCTTAAATTTAATTTATAAGGTATTTACTCTTTGTAGATTGCAACAGCGTTAAACAGTTTAAAGTGTTGCAAGCATTGAAAGTCCTTAATATTATTTTACTCGCCAATACATGTTAAAATATAATTAGAAACTATAATACTCGCATACAATTAATACCACTACAATAACCTTACCTATAAAAGCCACCTACCTACTTGCATCCATATGTACGTTTAATTAAGACCAAGCTCTTGCAAGGAACAGCGAGACCTGAAAGTGCTCTTGTCGTGACCAATTAAGCAACTCTACATTAACTCTGTTCTCCATGCTGTGTGAAGAGCTCCTCTTTCACATGACAACTAATGATGGAAAGTTTAGTTACTCCGTCAAACTAATTGACTGTCTGTCAATTTTGTATTTTGCTTGTTATAAGTTGAGTAATTATAAATTTCTTTATTACTACTTTTTATAATTTACTTTCGTTGCACCTACCTTAAAGCTAAACTTATCCATGAAAGATGGATTTCAGGTGCTTTAGATAAACAGTTTGGCTCCTAAGCGTTACGTTTATTATCCTAGAGTTGAGTTGTATGGTCAATCTTTGTAAGTTCTGGGAAGAAGAAAAGGTTTACAATCAGTGGTTTTGGCTTAATTACGTTCAGGTAGTCCCTTGGTTTTCACCCAGTAATTTGGACTTTGAATCATTTTTTAGATTTTTAACCAGTGGTTTTGGATTATAAAATATTCTCTAGGTTTTACCCAGTAGTTAACAACGTTAATATACAGTTAGTTTTGAAACTTTACCGTATATTTAATTAATTACGATACACAGCAATTTTAATTTAGTTAAAGATTATTTAGTCTAATTCAATTCCAATGGATGTCTTTTCAACCACATGACTTTATTTTAGAACTTTCTTAGACGATACAAAGATTTTACAATTCTTCTTTTTAGTATATAAATTCATTCACACAGACAAAACTAAATAAAGAGTTTGGCTATATTCTTAAATAAAATAAAACTTGTATACTTAAAAAAAAACTTCAAATGAACATTCTTGACAAAATAACTTTTAACTCCTCTTTAGAAACCTCATTAAAAGGACGTATCTAAGTTGTATATATAAATGTACGGAATTAAGTTTTTATTATATGCCAAATTTAGACTAGCAATAAAAAGGAAGTAATTAGATCTTTTTACGGTATAGATGGAAATATTGAAGCAAAAGAATTGAGAAGATTTGTGGAATAAACTATAATATATATTTTTATATGAATTTATGTAAAACACTGTAATAGTATTGTCGTGATGTATTGGGTTGGCATTTACTTTAATTATGTCTACAAAAGAGATTATTAAACGAATTTATGATCTGATAAACAGATTTTTATTTCGAAATTAAATTAAGCTGGAAAGTAAAAGTAATTCCAAAATATGAAATATCCCTTTACAATTATCGTCCTCAGTATAAACATTTCAACGTATTTGGTTGTTTATAAGGTCAGGCAAACAACTTCTCCAAGACCCTGTAACAAATATGATGCACAGAAGAAATCTCACAAAAGCCTTGCAGAATAAGAACTGGATTATTGATAAAAAGGTACTGATTTTAAGATAATTGACTGTATCACAAAAACAAAAAATCCACTTACTATTTGTTTCTTTGTTACTACCATGCTTGGTTACTTAATTCAACTCCAGTTAATAATTAAAATTTAATGTAAATAAGAACTTGTTTTATTTATATTACAATTTAAAAATCAATGTTTAGATATTCTGCCGAACATTTTTGTAATTTTCAATTATATTCCTTTGTATTGAACGAGCCTTAATTTGTAATTAATATTCTTATAAAAACACAATTACTATATAGCTAGTTATTGAAATGTTACTACTTGGATAATTATCATTTCTAGATATTCTAAGTTCGCAACACATGACCTAGATCTATAAATAGGTTGTAATTGTATAATCACAGAAATTGGACACAAAACACAGACCATGGTCGGAACGTTAATACCTTTATAGTTTCGAACTGAATTGAATCACGATATAGTCCCATAACCGTGCTGAAAGGGTTTAATACAGGTTTAGCAATTGCACAAGGAAGTGATTACATTACAAGGGTTCCTATTATAGTGAAGTCCCACTGATTCTAGAATATCAGATATTACAGCAGTTAATTCTAGATCAGGGGTTCCAGAACACAAGTGTAATTACGATATCCATTGTGATTCATTTAAAGCTGTAGAAATATATTTTGAATTACTCCGTCATATTGCGCAGTACATATAATTATTTGCTGATGAAGAATTCAATCTTTGTGAAATTACAGATTTAATACTTAATCTGCACATTTAACTGATTTCGAGTTAATAAATTCCAACAAAAAAATAAATAAAATAATGAAACTAAATTCCTTGCAGTATACGATCTAAAAACAATATTTCCACATGTTACCAGGTATGAGTACGCTACAAGTGTTTTACCAAGCTTCACTCAGGTTGCATGCACAATTTCAAGTCTACCGCTAATTTCATTAGACTATATGTGTCAAACGTTAAAATGTGACTTTTAGTGTAATAGGTACTCTCGTAGTTGGCTGACACTGCTGGATTTGTAATAGCAAAAGAATGGAAGAGAAACAGGCCAGCGTACTGAACTTTTACAAAATCCCGGCGCAATTTCTGCAAACAAAATCCGTTGCCTCTGATTCCAATAGTCGACTCTCTCAACTAGATAAAGTCCACTAGCTAAGAAATATTTGAGCAAATTCCTGCACGTTCCAGCCACTTAATTGTACTTTTACACTGAGTATGGACCGGGCTCACTGGTGCTAAAATATAGTTCCCCTACACCTACGTCCTTATCCTAACGAGGCCGACTGTCTTATTTGTATCATATATTATTCCAATTCAATAATTAATTAGTTACAATTCTCAACTAATAAAATACATCAAAACCTTTCTTCAGTAACGCATGAAAATAATTATTATTGTATGCAAATTGCTTCTAAAAGTGAGTTTATAGAGACCGTATACGATGCTATCAGTGTAGCCTTAAAATTAAATGTTAAGGGTTGTCAAAAATATTCGTAAGGCTTAAAATGTTTAAATATCTCAATTTACTCAGGCTATCACTGTGTAATCTAATTACGGTATTGAAACTTTCATAAATTACCTTGATTCAACATGTTATTTATATCTGCTGACTTCCCGACTCCACAAGGTTATATTTGTTATATTTATTTTGTATTATAACCCCAAATCCAAAACATTAATATAAGTGAAAGCAATTGAAAACATTGTGTAAGTTTTGCGTGTTGTAAGATGCTTAAACATCTCGAAGTTACCCATGCATTAATTACAGCTATCACTGTGTAATCTAATTATAGTCTTAACACTTTCTCGGCTAACAGTGAATCAGCACGCCACGTTATAGATCTCTGCTGACCAACCTGCCTTATTACACCATACATTTGTTAGGATGATAAAAGGAACTGAAACCGTGTTATGTGAGGAAGTAACTGAATGTGTTTACATTTTCCGTGTGTTAAGATGCTTAAGTATCTTGAAATTACCCTGTATTTATTAAAGGCTATTTCCATTCTATTACTGCGTAATCTAATTGCAGTCTTAACACTTTCTTGAATGATGGTGAATCGGCACGTAAATTTTTATACATTTGCTAACTTCACTGCTTCATCACGCCTTATATTTATATGTATTATAACAGCAAAAATAAAACCATACTATGAGTGAAACTATTTATATATTGGTATCGTTTACGATTCACAGTTTAGAAGTGTCTTGTAAAAACTCAAAATAAATATTCCATGAAATTGGATCGATTTATTTTAAAATACTTTCTTAAGGATTTTTACAGATTCTACTTACGCACATTTGTATATAAAACCGTAATATCATTAGAATAGGGACGTTGTAAAGTGTCTCTCCCTAATTAAAGCGTTAACATATTTCATATTTATTAATAAAACACGTATTTTATAATAATAATATAGTCTTGTACCAAAATGCGATTCTTGAATGTATTTATTACTGAATTTACAAAGAAAAATGATATCATGTACAATATTATATAATGTTCACTTAGCTATGAATGTGTGGATTTTAAATTTATGTGCTCGATTTGTGTTTTTATGTGTTGCGTGTGTGTTCATTTATGAAAATATTTAAAACACCGTAATGTCAACTGGTAGTCTTCATACTCTCCATTACTCTCATAGCATTATCTTGGATGAGTTTGTAATCCGAGCAAATCCGACTAAAAGAGGGATTTCAAGTGATATATTTATAAGTTTTCCAGTTTGAGAAAATGTTTTACCATTGCTGTACAATTTACATAATTTAACCGCACTTACGGCTTAAACAATTTTCTTCAAATATGGATTTGAATTAAAGATGTTATAACGATTTCGTCGCCTGTGTGCCTGTTCTGCCCTGCTCTCTCAATATCCCGGCGCAATGGTTTTGTACCAAGGCGGCAAGTGTTTTGTACGGTAAGTGTCGGCATCAAAGTTCATTTTTATGATGAAATTTTTAAAAATGGGTAATTTACAAAGTAGCACGTTAGAAAACATCGGGTATTATACTAATATCGAAATCAGCTTGTAAATACACGATTTCGGTATCGGTCAGCTAACGATGTGGAAACTCGATTTCTCTCACATTGTTCTGAACCAATCAACTGCGTGTGTACGCGAATGCGCGCGTAGAGTGCAGCTACCGTACCTCTCGTAAACACAGAAAGCAATTGGAAAGTTTACTGACGGACGCAAAATAATAGGACAACTGAAAGTCAACTCCATATCATGAACAAACCCTCGACTGAACCAGTAAATCTGTTCCTGTCAAATGATACATTATTTAACTTGTGTAACTAGATATCCAGATTGTCAATAAAATGGTGGTAAGTATTCTGACAAGTTTTATTTCACTTAAAATAAACATCCGAGTATATACAATTTGTTCATAAATATTTATTACACAATTTCAATTAAACTATTATATTGAAAATAATTATTTGCTAGGAAATGGAGAAAACATGGTTAGAGAAAAAGATTGTAGCTTTTTATCAATATTGATCTTATGTAGGAAAACGATCTATTTTCATTAAACATTAGACTTCGTGTTCAAAGTACACAACAACAAATAAAGTTGACGCCTCAATAAATGACGGTAAATATACGATGGTTATTTATAGTGACTTATTTAAATTAATATTATGAAGTTTAGGACGGGCTAAATTGCAATAAAGGAAATTTTTTTTATTTAATAAGCTTAGTGTGGAAAATTACATCTTAGTAACATTGAAAATATCTGCTCTTGGATTTAACAAGTGACCTGGAACCATAGTGAAACAGTAATACGAACTGTATGCTTAAACTGAGCATGGAAATGTAATATCCAAGTGTAGACGCATTGACACACTATAGTACTTACGGCCTTTGTATACTGAGAATAAAACTATAACAGCGTAGTATAACCATAAATAACCATATCGACACAATCTTATCTACAGAAACTTGTGTACTGAAATAAAACTGTCACTTCGTCTGATCGGCTGATAGTGTATAATACTAAGAACTGTTTACAAGTGATTAGTTTAAAATTTCATTGTGTCTTGTACCTATCTTGTACTTAAACTTATTATTTATGTCTTAGTCCATTCCATTTTAACAGTCAAGTTTAAATGCAAGTACGATAATCTAATAATATTGACTGTTGCTTGGAGGTAGGTTATGTGACTGTATAATTTACTTTAATATACAGTTAATAAGAGTTAATAATACTTCTGTGCAGTACTTTAAATGTAGAATAGGTAGGAAGTACTCATTGAACTCTACAACGATAACTCGGACCTGCATCATCAATAGAGGAGCTCCCAAAATTAATACTCCAAAGTCAACTAAACTGTGGAGACTTGTATTAATTAGGAAAATTAGACCTAATGTTCAATATTGAGCTGCAATATATACAGGAATAGACTTACTGTACTTTTAGCTGTACATGTTTATGAAATATTAAATATAAAGACAATACTACTATCTAACAAAGTAAATTAGAATGGCCGTAAATATAAACTTTTTTTATTTATGTGACGCTCAACATTGGCGTCACAAATATAATTCACTGGAATCAGCAATGGTCATACAAGTGCAACGCCTATTAAATTGCGTGCATGAGAGCAGGTAACTGCTAGCAGTGCAGATATAAGAGACAATGTCTAATCTTTAGTTTATATTTAAAGACTTTTATAAAACCTAAATTATTAGTTGTCTTTTGACAAAAGTAGGGTTCTCAAGGCTGTGTATGTATTTATATTTTATTCATTAAAAAAGAGCCAAAATCAGCAATGGGACAAAAAAAATTCAAAGATTCAATATTTATTGAAATTATATACATATATAAAACATTGATTGAAATAATATAATGTTAATAGTACAAAACATAATATGTGAATCCTATATTATATCTTCTTACACCATGACGTTTAGTTTAGTATTTTATACCCTCCAATCATACAATATATTAAGTTACGGTATTACTCTTAATAAAGCAACTTAATTTATTCTCACTCATTTTGTAGCGCCATCAATCTATTTATTTCATATATATGTGCAATAAATGTATACATAATTATATAAATGTATTGTAAGTGAATTGGCTTATAGGAAGTGTTAGAAATTTTTTATTTTCACTGAGCTTTTGTACCTTAAGTCAATACAAAGTGGAAACAGTTTTTAAGACATTCGGTTAGTTAAAAATAGTTTAAAAGTATTGTTGAATTTTCAACGAAAGTGAGGCAGTCTCTGTTGCAAAGGAAGACACGATTCTCTAGTTTTCGTTGTAACAAAATGTTAGTGTAAGGCTTCTTCTTTTTTTCAACTCATAAAGTTAAACGCATAAACTGTAATATATGTTTTAATTGTGGTCAATGAGATAGCAACAAACATAATTTTCTCATGTTAGTATGAGGCCATATTTTATAGCTTTATAATCACTTCAATTGCCGATGGCCGATATACTTTGAGTCTGAGTTATAGGTTTAACTGTTTGATGATTCTTGAAGCGACTGCACAATTTATAATTAAAGTTTTGCTACACTAACAATTTTCATTGGAAAATGTGTGAGCTAATCATGATTTGTATTAAAGTTCACTCCTTGACAAACAATTTAGTATAGGGCTCTATCATCAGTCTCATCCTTTGATACATGAGTCACAATAGTAATAAATGTGTGGTAGAGTAAGGGTTGTATTAAAAAGAAGAGTTACAACAATTTAGAAACTTTTATAGTTTTCCTGTGTCTGGAAACACGCATTGCATAGTTTCAAATTAATTTTGTTCTCAAAGTAGTTTAAGAAGACACTTTCAGAGTACTTCGTTGAAAACAAAACTAGAATGTCGTAAGCGTCATGGTATTACCTGGTAACCCATCCGCTGTTGTATTCTAATTTAAAGTGTATTCTCAAGTTAAAGTGTAATGGGTTTAGTTCTACAGATTTAAAAATAGGTTTTATTAAATTCTATAGTTCCCAGAAAGAAAATTAATTTGAAGCATAGTTACAACTGGTGGAAGTCCTGACGTTTTTATTCAACTGATGGTGACAATATAATCTTACAGTTACGTTCTACTCAAGTGAGAAACACATAGAGAAAAGTGCAATACCAATGTAAGTACAGGCAAACAATAATTACTATTGTTATCGATATTGTGTAATATTGTGTGAGATCAGATAATACTTATACTTCCACAATTCTCAATGGAATAAGAGTCCAATTTCATTGATGTATGTGCGAATATAATGTATCGTACCTCATAAATATTTACAAGTCGGGAGTACGTCACACAACGTGTCGCTAAGGGAGCCTTCGCTGAAGTTACACACAAAACTTCAATTTTATCAATCAATACCGTTAGGCTGCATGTGTTGCTACGTGGTACGTTAAAGTGGCATACATACCACTACTCTGTGTTTTTTTCCAATAAATAACGTATGGACAGGCAGAGAGACAGAAATTACATTTTACAGCCCCACCAGTAAAACTATTTTGTAACACCCACCCTATAACACTGTCCTATGTATCGCCAATAGACATTCTGGGTTGCCCCAATTCAAATTTACTGCAAATCAACTCTCTGAATCAATAAAATTATTGTTGATACTATCAACAGGCAATATTTTGTTATAAAAAAAATTTATATTATTGTAACTTTCTAAAGTGTTAAGCGTTTCTTACATTAACATATGTCAGTATGTATGTCTATCCTAATCAATAGTTAACTATATGATTTATATCGATAAAATATAGCGGACATATTTGCCTTGGTTCTTTAAAGTGGCATATATTTTGAAATTTCGTTTAAAATTTCACTAAATCCAACATAAAAACAAAATAACCTAGAACCGCAAAATGTGGTGCATCACAAATAACTGAGAATTTACTAGCACCTTTTTTCCAATCTCATAATATTGAGTTTAGACTCCATTCTTTGTGCAGCGTTCGAGATCCGACTATATTTTAATCAATTTATAAGAGTATTAAAAATGCACACTATTAATGTATTACACTACCATGTATGTACATCTTCTTATTTTTAATACTTAAACACAATTGATAAGCAGATTATGATGCCTTATTTAGTTTGGTGGTACAGAATAATTTTGGAGGCTGAACAGTAAATATTTTTTTGGTGTACTTAAAATTTAACATTTCGTAACATTTACCATTCGCTATCTAATTAATGCCACCAAATATTACGATGAAATTCAAGAGTTTTTTTGCTAAAAAATCTATACAAATAGGTAGACGTAATAATTGATACAAGAAACAAAATTTTGATGTGCAATTTTATGAAACCACATATAACATAACAATATTTCCATTGTCCAGTAATTAACACTGCGCTTCTATATTTGCAATCTGATGTCTCTCTCAAGTATAAAATGACCTGACACATGACTCCACATAAATCAAAAAACACAAACTTCAGGAGGAAATCTTGTAAGACAAAAATTTGCGGGTAATAGCTATTATATTATTAAAATTATCGTATGCTAAAATCATAAATCATTATAAAATGTCCTTTCCTACAGTCATAATTAATATAAACGTTGTAAACGTTTCGAATTCCTAACTTTAAATGAACGATTGGCTAAATTTCCTACTTTTTATAGCTATAACTCCTAATGGATTGATACAATATTTTTACACCTCTTTATATAAACAGATAAGTTAACTAAACAACTTTTAACACACCAAAATATTAACTACATAATCTTAACATAGCACAAAATTGTTTCTAAATTGAAAATACAACCAATTTTAAACTAGATTTAACTGTTGTGCTTGTACTTTCAAGTTTTCTATGAATATTGTATTGTACAATAAACAATGTATTAAGGAATGTAAAGACCGTGTGAGCCGAGATTGTCACTTGACGCGCGCAGGGGTTTCTCCTGTTACTATAAACACCCTTCGATTGTTCTAACGATAATAGCAGAAACGATTCGCTTCAATCAGTAAAATTTGGTCTATTCTGCAATACAGTTTTGTTTGAAGACGACACCACGTCATAATTAAACAGTTACAACAAACAAAGCCTCACTGACCACCGCTAGTTGTATTTCACAATTAGTTGATCCATTTACACAACGTTATATTAATCATATCTGTCCCTGTGTAAAACACTCGTAGGGAATTGTAACGTTGGCTTAATCATCCAATAAAAACTCGACCCAAGCAATTAAATGTGACCCTAATACACAACCATGAGGCTAGCACGCGAGTTGTATATTAATGCAGTGCGATTCTATTTTACGGAATTTCATTTCTGCATTTTAATTCAAAGTTGTAAGCTCGAGAAATGTTCTTTAGGGATTGGAATATCTGTCACGGCCAATGAAGTAATATGACACAACTACTGTTTCTGCCGCTCTGGGTTAAGCCAATGTCGCACACCTCCCCTCTTCAACCAACACTAGTACAACCACTTCACACGTAGTTTAATTAGCAGAGAACTCGGGTACTACGGCCATTGTTTGTCAGGGACTATTCCTAGAACACCACTTCATTAAAGATGACAAATTATTTTCATAATGAGTTTATTGTTTTACAATTGGTTGTTGACGAGATATTGTCTCAATATATAATGAGTTGATACAGTTTATGTTATTGAGATTATCTGTTGTGTCCTTGTATGTACTTTATATTATCCTTTCATGCGTATCTTTGCCAAGAACAAAGGTTCGAATCATACTATTGACAACAAATTGATAGATTTACATTGAAAGTGCTAGATATCCTATTTTTATCCGAATAAATCACTTTTTTCCAATTGCGTAGTGTAGCGAGCACGGCGGTTATCGCAAGATAACCAGATCAAGCAACGTCGAGCGTGGCTGCTTCTTGGATGGGTGACTGCTGAGCGATCCTGTCCTTGCAAGCAGCACGCCTGTCCGGCCATTGGTGGTGGTTCCGAAGTCACCATTAAGCCGTTGGTCCCCTGGTTAAGTGTTAGAGAGGGCTTCTTAGCCCTCACTTTGCCTGGTAAAATAAGACATGCTTTACTAATTTTTACTTTTAACAGAATTGTTTGTTCTCAACAACACAGTCTATTTATTTAATACGTAATATTGTTTTTATTGTTCTAAACTTTATCTAACTCTGTGTCTAGTGAATATTTTTGCCAAAATACAAAATTGTTGAATTTCTTACCCATTTTTAATACTGTGTTGATACAAAATCCGTATCGATCGCTTAGTATCCAACATAAGTATAAATATAAAAGAAACGAATTTCTTAATCGTAGATAACAAAATAAAGCCTTAACTTCTTTGATGTATTCTTTCGTTTGCCTTCTTCGAAACTTCATATAAAACGAATGGAAGAGTTGAATCTTCGCCTATTTTATGTCATAGGGTTATATTCCATGGGTTAAAAGTAAATGTAATGAAGTTAAAAAGTAATGAATGTCTTATTTCACCAGGTGGTTAGGATTAAGAAGCCCTCTATAACACTTAACCTATGGACCAACGGCTTAAGGTGACTTCCGAACCACCACCAACTGCCAGGCAGGTGGGACCCATCCAAGCTGCAGCCACGATCGGCGTTGCTTGATTCTATTATCTTGCGATAACCGCCGCACCCGCTTCACTGCACCATTGGAACACGTGTTTGATGGCGCTTATTACTATTTAATTTTAATGTCTTAATAATAAAGTTTTAATATGGTGGTTGCTCATATTTATTAACTTGTGCAACATACATTTTTATTTCACGCGTTGTTTGGATTTATGAATGGTATAGTTTAAAGATTATGGGTGTTCAAATATATTAGCATCCTATTATGTTGTATCTAATAGTAGTGCCCCAGTAGCTATTTCTGTAGTGCAGCAGGGACGAATATTATGTAATTTACCCCCCCCCCTTTGAGGTCACAAATAACTAACAATTTTCTATCATGGAAATACAGTTTAGCCAACCTGTAACACATCACCCATAGCTGACTCGTTAAAACAATAACTTGTATCAAATAGCTATAAACAGAACTAATGTAATTTCAACCCATTATTTGACAATAGTAGATAACATGAAATCTATCTTACATCGTAAAAAATTAATAGAATTTAACGCAGTTTTTAAAAAATTCCTTAAATTTAATTTATAAGGTATTTACTCTTTGTAGGTTGAAACAGTGTTAAAAAGTTTAAAAGTTTTGCAAGCATTGAAAGTCCTTAATATTATTTTACACGCCAATACATGTTAAAATATAATTAGAAACTATAATACTCGCATCAAATTAATACCATTACAATAACCTTACCTATAAAAGCCACCCACCTTCATTACACCATATGTGTGTTTAATTAAGACCAAGCTCTTGCAAGGAACAGTGGGACCTGAAAGTGCTCTTGTCGTGACCAATTAGGCAACTCTACATTAACGCTGTTCCCCATGCTGTGTGAAGAGCTCCTCTTTCACATGGCAACTAATGATGGAAAGTTTAGTTACTCCGTTAAACTAATTGACTGTCTGTCAATTTTGTAGTTCGCTTGTTATAAGATGAGTAATTATAAATTTCTTTATTACTACTTTTTATAATTTACTTTCGTTTCATCTACCTTAAGGCTAAACTTATCCATGAACGTTGGATTTCAGGTGCTTTAGATAAACAGTTTGGATCCTAAGCATAACGTTTATTATCCTAGAGTTGAGTTGTGAGGTCAATTTTTGTACGTTCTGGGAAGGATAATATGTTTTACAATCAGTGGTTTTGGCTTAATTACCTTCAGGCATTCCCTTGGTTTTCACCCAGTAATTTGGACTTTGAAGTGTTTTTTAGATTTCTACCCAGTGGTTATGGATTATAAAATATTCTCTAGGTTTTACCCAGTAGTTAATAACGTTAATATACAGTTAGTTTTGAACTTTACCATTTTTTTAATTAATTATGATAAACAGTACTTTTAATTCAATTCAAGAGTTTTTAGTTTAGATTAGTTCCAATGGATGGCATCGAAAGAAGTCTAAATTCCTTTCAACCACATGACTTTCATTTACAACTTTTATACATTACTAATATTTTACAATTACTATTATTTTAGTATAGAAATTCATTCACACAGACAAAAATAAATAAAGAGTGGAGTTATGTTCTGATATAAAATAAAACTTGTATTCTATCGGTAAAATTTCAACTGAACATTCTTCTCAAAATATGTATTAATCCTCTTTAGAAATCTTCATGAAAGACGTACGTAAATTTTACATATAAATGCTAGTATATGTCAGTTTTAGATTAATTATAAAAAAGGAAGGAATTACATACTTTTTAGGTATAGATGGATACATTGAAGAAAATTAATTAGAGATTGAAGGAATTAACAATAATACCTATTCTTGTATGAACGTAGTTAAAGACACTGTAATATGGTTGGCATTTACTTTAATTCTGTCTACAAAATGAATATAAAATTAATTTACAATGTAAAAAAAAATTCTCATTGGAAAGTAAATTAAACTTGAAAGTAAAATTAGCTCAAAGATATGAAACATACCTTCAGAATTGCTTATATGGTCAGGAAAATAACTTAAAGACGGTTTGCAACAAAAAACGTACCGGATTAGTGTTAAAAGGTGCGGATTTTTTTAGATTGTTTTTATACAATAATTACATTTTAAGCCTTGGCATCAATAACTGTTATGAGACTGTATCACAGAAACAAAAGCATGTCCCCTTACTATCTGTTTCTTGTTACTATCAACCTTGCTTATTTAATTCAACTCCAGTTAATAATTAATTCGCACTGAAACCATTTTTAAAGTAATATCACAGTTTAAAAACCTTTTTTATATATTCTGTTGAAAGTTTTTGTAATTTTCAATTATTGGTCTTTGGATTGAACGAGTCTTAATTTGTAATTAATATTCTTATAAAAACACAATTACTATATAGCTATTTATTGAAATGTTACTACTCGGATAGGTATCATTTATAGTGATTCTAAGTTCACTTACACATGACCTAGATCTATGAATAGGTTGTAATTGTATAATCACAGAATACATTGGACACAAAACACCGGCCTTTGTCAGAAACGATAATACCTTTATAGCTTCACGCTGTTGAATCACGATACAGTCCCATAACTGAAAGATTTGATACAGGTTAAGCATTTGTATGTGGGAGTGGTTTCATTACAAGGGTTCCTATTATAGACAAGTCCCACAATTTCTAGAACGTCATACAATGCAGCGCTTAATTCTAGATCAGGGGTTCCATAGCACAAGTGTGATTGCTATACCCATTTTCATATTAATTTATAACATCGAAATTATATCAAAACATATTGCTCCAATATATTCAACAGCAGATATAATTATTTGCTAATGAAATATTTAATCTTAGTGAAATTAAAGATGAAGCTTTAAATTAAAGCTGTTTTTGAGTTAATAAATTTAAATAAAAGTACCCTGTTGTATATTATCTAAATAGATATTTATTTCTACATGCTGCGAGGAAGGAGTACGGAACAAATTTCTTGTACCAGGCTTCACTCAGGTTCCATGCACAATTATTTCAAGTCTACCTCTCGTTTCATTAGACTATCCGTGTCAAACGTTAAAATGTGACTTAGTATAATAGACATTCTTGTATTTGGCTGACACTGCTGGATTTGTAATAGCACAAGAATGGAAGAGAAACAGGCAAGCGTACTGAACTTTTACAAAATCCCGGCGAAATTTCGACAAAAAAAATCCTTTGCGCCTGATTCCAGTAGTCGACTCTCTCAACTATATAAAGTCCACTAGCTAAACATATTTGAGCAAATTCCAGCACGTTCCAGCGACTTAATTGTACTTTTACAGTGAGTATGGACCGCGCTCATTAGTGACTATCCTAAAATATAGTTCTCCTACTCCTGCGTCCTTATCCTAATGAGGCCGACTGTCTTATTTGTATCATATATTATTCCAATTCAATAATTAATTAGGTACAATTCTCAACTAATAAATTAAATTTAAAACTTTCTTCAGTAACGCATGAAAATAAATATTATTGTATGCAAATTGCTTCTAAAAGTGAGTTTATAGAACCGTATACGATGCTATCAGTGTGGCCTTACAACTAAACGTTGAGGGTCGTCAAAGATACTCGTAAGTAGTAAAATGTTTAAAAATCTCAATTTACTCAGGCTATCACCGTGTGGTGTGATTACGGTATTAAAACTTTCTTAAGTACCTTGATTCACCATGTCAAGTTATAGTGATATCTGCTGACTTCCCGACTCCATCAGGTCATATATTTAGCCTATTATGTATTATAACCCCAAACCCAAAACATTAATATAAGTGAAAGCAACTAAAAACGTTGTGTAAGTTTTGCGTGTTTTAAGATGCTTAAATATCGCAAAGTTACCCATGCATTAATTACAGCTATCACTGTTTAATCTAATTACAGTCTTAACAGTTTCATAGCTAACAGTGAATCAGCACGCCAAGCTATAGATCTCTGTTAGCCAACCTGCCTCATTACACCTTACACTTGTTAGGATTATAAAAGGAACTGAAACCGTGTTATATGAGGAAGTAACTGAATATGTTTACATTTTCTGTGTTTTAAGATGCTTAAGTATCTTGAAATTACCCTGTATTAATTAAAGGCTATCACTGCGTAATCTAATTTATTACAGTCTTGACACTTTCTTGAACAATGGTGAAACTTCACTGCAAGTATTATATATTTCATAACTTCATTGCTTCATTACGCCATATATTTATCTGTATTATAACAGCAAAAATAAAACCATACTATGAGTGAGACTATTTAGATATTAGTATCGTTTACGATTCATAGTTTTAGAAGTGTTTTCTAACAACTCAAAATAAATATGCAATGAAATTGGATCGATTTATTTAAAATACTTTCTTTAGGATTTTTATATATTCTACTTACGCACATTTGTATATAAAACCATAACATCATTAAAACAGTGACGTTTTAAAGAGTCTCTCACTAATTAAAGCGTTAAAATATTTCATATTTATTAATAAAACACGTATTTTATAATAATATAGTCTTGTACCAAAATCCATTTCTTGAATTTATTTATTGCAGAATTTACAAAGAAAAATTATAGCATGTACAATATTATATAATGTTCACTTAGGCTATCTCGCCTTTTAAATGAATGTGCTCGATTTGTGTTTTTTTGTGTTGTGTGTGTTCATTTATGAAAATATTTGAAACACCGAAATGCAGTCTTCATACATTCCATTACTCTCATGAAATTATCTTGAATGGGTTTGTAAAGCGCACAAATCTGACTAAAACAGGGATTTCACTGAATTTATTTATAATTTTTGCGTTTTATAATTTGGAACGTTTTTCGAGTTGCGAAAATAATGTACACTTTACATAATTTAACCGCACTTATACCTTAAACAGTTTTCTTCAAAATTGGATTTAAACTGAAGATGATATAAGAATTTCGCGGCCTGTGTGCCTGTGCTGCAGTGCTCTCTCAACGTCCTGACACGGTGCAGTGGTTTTATTGTCTTACATAGCCTTCCTATGTGGTCCAAGCACATCTTAAATTAGTTAATTAGGACCTAATCGTCTTCTAAATTCAGAGCACCTAAATTTTAATGTTACAACGATGACACAAAGTTTCACTTTATGACGAATTTTTTAAACAATTAGGTAATTTAAAAAGACGCGTAAAACAACACCGTGCGTTATACTAATACCGAAATCGGCTTGTAAATACACGATCTCAGTATTGGGCAGCTAACGATGTGGAAACTTGATTTCTCTTTGTTTTGAACCTCTCGTAAACACACACAAAAGTTTACTGACGGACGAAAAAAAATTATTCTACTTTAAATGTAGAATAAATGAAAATTACTCATTAAACTCTACAACGATAACTCGAACCTGCCATCATCAATATAGGAGCTCCTAAAACTAATACTCCAAAGTCAATAAAACTGCAGAGACTTGTATTAATTAGGAGAATTGGACCTACTTTTCAATATGAGCTGCAGTATATACAAGAGTAGACGGCAGCGCTTCTACGTTTCCCAATGTTCTCCGGAAGCCGGAAAATCCTTTATACAATAGTTGCAGTTGCCTTGATTGTGGTTTTGAATTCCAACTCCTTTGTATCCGTTGATTTGCTTTGAATGTACATACCAAGTTTCGCTAGCAAATAAATCCAATAAATATTATTTAGTCGTACAACAGCTTTTTCGAGAAGAAGAAACATATCAATCATAATGCGAAAGCTATACAGCTATACTTACTTTGATCACAGGTACTTAAAAATTGGTGTTTACTTGTAATACTTAATAATTTACATTGTTCAATTGTTTTAAAATTCAAATAGCTATAACTACTGAATTAATCCACCTTTTGAAGTCCGGTTTGCGGCATTGTACTCTGCTAAAAAATACCTTTAATTTGATACCAAACTTGACCTATGCTGCTATTTAAGAATTTTGTCTGACTCCTTGCGGACCGTCCCCCAAAGGGATTATCCGGTCGGTAATTGGCCAGATGTGTGCGTTACTATCACCAGTAAGCACGTGTGAACTTTGGTATTTCTTTCTATTGTGGTTCAAAAATTAAAATAGAGGTTCCAGACTTAATTGACACCCTGTATATCCGGGTAACGAAAGCTCCCTCTAATGTATTAGCCAGTAAGAATTCAAAAATACCAAAGCTTTGCTATGCTATGCTTAATGCTTCGTTTCAGAAGAGCTTTATGAAATTATTTTTGATTATTATTCATAACTAGAGTTTCATCGGACATCTTCACACTGTAATATATATATATATATATATATATAATGCTAGCAGTCACCTGTAACTTCGTAGTTTTGCACCTGTATGAGCACTTCTGGTACGAGCAAAATATAGTTTCCGACGCCACTGTTAAGTTTTCCTTTAAAAAAGTGAAAATACTTTAAAAAGTGTATATTTATGGTCATTTTAATTTATTTCGATGTTATTTTTTTGTCCCACTGCTAATTTTGGCTCTTCTTTTATCAATAAAATTTAAATACATACACAGCTTTGAGAACCCTGCTTTTGTCAAAAGAAAACTAATAATGTAGGTTTTATAACAGTCTTTAAAATACAAACTAAAGGTTAGACATTGTGTCTTATATCTGCACTGTTAGTAGTTAGAGGAAATCTTGTATGTCAGAAATCTGCGGGTAGCATCTAGTATTTTATTAAAATTTTCGTATGCTTAAGTCATAAATCATTTTAGACTGAAATAGCATTTTCTAAAATCATAATTCATATACATCCTATAAAAGTTTCAAATTCTGAACTTCATGTGGTTTTTCATGGTCCTGGTTAAACACTGGCTAATTTCAGATTTTAAATAGCTATAACTACTTGTGGATTGATTAATTTTTTAAACCTCTTTATATAAACATAAAATTTCAAACCAAAGTTTAACACATTCAAAAAATAACTGCATCATCTTAACATAACACAAAATTGTTTTAAAATTGAAAATGCAACCAATTTTCTAGATTTCCACTATTTGTGCTTGTACTTCCAAGTTTTCTATGAATATTGTAAATTACAATACACAATTAAATAAGGAATGTAAATACCACGTGACCTGAGGTTGTCCCATGACGCTCTCAGGGGTTTCTCCTGTTTTTAAGAACACACTACGATTGTTCAGACAATGTAATAGCAGAAGCAATTCGCTTCTTCCAGTAAAATGTCGACTGTTCCGCGATGCAGTTTTTTTTGTGACGACAGCGCGACATAATTAAACAGTTACAACAAACAAACCCTCACTGACCACCGCTAGTTGTATTTCACAACTGGTTGATCCATTTACACAACGTTCTTTTAATCATCTCCGGCCCTGTGTAAAAACACTCGTGGGGAATTGTAACGTTGGCTTAATCATCCAATAAAAACTCGACCCAAACAATTAAATGTGACCATCTGACAATTTATTTTACAATTAGTAAGTAATTTTTGTAGCAAACAGGGCCTTTATATGGGATTTAAGTTTATTTAATTTCATTACTTTTATTCTAGAGAGTGCAATATATAAGTATTAATTCACAATTGTTGTAATGAGAAAAACATTATGAAACAGAGTGATGTTAACTTTGAAATGTTTTAATTACAATATATTTTGGAGGTTTATTGAAATTTACCTTATACATTTTATTTGTAGAATGCTTAATAAATATAGTCCATTAAACTAGAGATAGATAACACTTTTGAAATATTATTCAGTATTTTACTCTATTTCTATGTGGTATGTAAAATACTAATATTCATGTTAGAGATGTAGCCTCTAAAAGTGTTTTATAATAATAACATAATATTAATAAACTTTTATCACTTTTAATCTTTTATTTTACGTACAATGTACATTTCGGAATCATTGATTCCATCTTCAGGTACAAATAAGGTTAAGTCTTAACCTTATTTGTACCTGAAGATGGAATCAATGATTCCGAAATGTACATTGTACGTAAAATAAAAGATTAAAAGTGATAAAAGTTTATTAATATTATGTTATTACTAATATTCAGTTAATCTTGAATAACAATGAACAGTTTACAAGTTGCTAAATTTTACAATATTATTAAAAGAGTAGAGAAGAGCAATGAATAAAATCTGAGTTAAAAATTATAATGGATTCCTGAGTGACAAAGATAACAAAAGGTCTCGAAATGAATTTAACGCTAACTGAAAAAGTTTGTAGAGAAGAGACGAGAAAAGTCTCAGACAATAGGCCAATAACAATACTATCAGTTCCCTTTATTGTTTACAATGTCCTTTTAAGAACAAAGTTTTATATATCCTCCTGTTGTAAGTGGAATCTGGTTCAGTAATATTGCATAGTGACAGTTTGAAAATGTACAAGAAAAATATGCCGAAATGGTCTTTTTAAGATCAAATTTGAGTCACACGCTATAATAATTCTAAACGAACTATGTAGCTTTCAAAATTAAAAACATTCTAAAAGTTTTTTCAAACCACGTTAGCAGAATTATATTTTACAACATGCAATATTGCATTTTATAATGGGATTAACAGTATGATATATATTTAGCTGAGCGTTACTGTAAAGAGCTAGTAAAATGTATATTCAGTATGTCTATCCGCTTTATATGTCAAGAAAAAATTAAACTGTACTTGAATTTTTAGATGAAGTTTCATTTTTACATGGTCAACATTGAGTTCGATGGTAATGCATATCTCTCCGTCGGATTTGGCTCAGATTATATTGTTTTATGATTAAGGTTTAGAATTTTGAGAATACCTGAAAGAGTAAAAATTGAAAAGGATGATTCTGTCTATTAGGCTTCAGATAATTGGATACGCTGATGAATGGGTGTTAAAGTAATCTGGTAAGGAGAACTAGGAACCTAAATTGAAACACAAAACAAAAGACTCTATTAGTTTGTAGAATCATAGGAGTTGGATTTTTCACAATCATTATCCAATAACGTGCTACAAAAGCAGAAGTCAGAACTTTAGTATTTCAATTATTTTGAAATAAGGATTGAAAATGCAATATCATTTTTTTCATCATTAGCATCCTAATGTTACACAAACTCAAACCTGTTATGCACGTCTGATAGATTGTGTTATAAGGACATTTGACCAGACAGATCGATAAATACCATGAGGCTAAATAAATCGCCGTGGTGAACAAAATCCAGGCCACCTGCTCCTTTGCGGTAAACATCAGGCCGGAGTCATCAATAATTAGCAGCGGTTCCGTGCAACGAGTGTGATCATCACTTACAGGTAATACCAAATCCACAGTTACCTTTCCTTATTTTACTAAAGCGACTTTTCAGTCCTCTTCTGATCCACTTTATATCGTATTGAAGATAAGACGAGTAAAAACAACCATTAAAGAAGTCTTAATCACCTTTCTCCAAACACTACCTTTTCTTCCATTTCCTGAATTTTTAGCTTTGTTTGTGTTAAACTCCAAACGCTATTATAGCCTTATGTTTAGTAGTAAGAGATGGTAAATGTATACACTTACTGATACAAGGTAGGAGTACCTTCGTACCACGTATCGACTAATAGGCTTCGCTTAGTATTTGTTTCATCCTCGAAATGTCTTACGGAAAGTTCAAGCACAATCATACAATAATTACATTTTTATATCA